>NC_056538.1:34174421-34239421 GCF_910596095.1 Thunnus maccoyii | reverse complement strand
CTGTCAATAAAAACCATCTGATTTTATACCAGAGGAGACTTTTCAAACTGATGCCTGAATGTTCGTCTCTACATGTGTGAGCCACACGTGTCATCTGTTGGTATTTACAGAAAGGTTTTCAGCACATACAGCAAATATCTGTGGTAGTGGTTATTACTACATTTGGATTTAAATTTGCACTCATAATATGATGGGGAGGGGGGGGAGGGGGTTAAGTGACTGAGTTGCAAGCACAAGAAAACACAAACAAGTCCACTTTAGTTACATACACATTCATTACTAATACTAAGTTCTAGAGTAATAAACACGACAACATTTTACAAACAAGACACAAGAGAGAAAGAGAGAAAGGGGAAACTGGTGCACAAGGCTGTGGCTAGTGAATGAGTTGAATGCGTGATGCAGTTATGTTTTGTGTAGTTGGTATGAGAGACCTGATAAACAGATGAGATGACTGTTACCTGAGAAGCAGCGAGTCAAATCAACGCTACAACAGCTTAGTTCTGAATTTCCAGTTTAAATGACAGATCATGATGCACCAGGGTTCAAGCACGTTGATGAAGGTTTTGTAGGAATACTTGCTTGCTTCCTGGGGCGGCTTCTTGCAGAGAATGGAGTCCGATGTGCTGGGGTGAGGAGCTGGAGTCTGGATCTGGTAGTGATGAGTGAGTCGGCCAGTCCGGACTTGAAAAGTTCCCATTGGAAGAGAGCTCCTGGTTCATGCTCTCCTAGACTCGATCCTCAACTCATGACTCTAGAGTCTGAGGTTTCATTTCCTGTTGCTCTGAGTCACATTTTCAGACTAGCAAACTGCTTTCCACCGGCATGGCAGAAAGCAAGAAGAACCAGCAACCAGCAAAAAGTCTCAGATAAGACACTGTTTTAAAGTCTCAGTCTGCCCACCCAGAAGGTGCCTCCTGGCCGATCCCAGGGGTCCCGGAGT
Source organism: Thunnus maccoyii (assembly GCF_910596095.1). Taxonomy (NCBI): domain Eukaryota; kingdom Metazoa; phylum Chordata; class Actinopteri; order Scombriformes; family Scombridae; genus Thunnus; species Thunnus maccoyii. The sequence continues at coordinate 34,238,478 of NC_056538.1, read as the reverse complement.
TCTGGGGGAGCAGAGTCAGTCCCCTCCTGTCCACAGACAGGCGGGTTCAACTCCTGAATACAGTTACTCCATTAATCAAAGTATTTACAATTTAACAACTGCATGATTCCTAATTTTGCAATTTGGATAGTAGCTTTAGCGTTCTGACAGTGAAACAAGCAGAACGTTACTAAACATGACGGCGTTATCATGGATGATGGGATTATGTTGGTGGTACATTTCTTGACTTTAAGGCAGTGGAATAAAAGTCTAACTAAAACACATATTGTGACACACACAGACTAACATACAATATTAATTGTCCTTAGACAAAATCTAAAACTACATTTGTAAGTTCATGGGCTTTAAAGTCCTCTGTTCTTGATCTGACTGCTAACGGCAGGGGTCCATGCCATGTGAGGGTGTGTGTGTGTGTGTGTTCTGGTAAATGTCTTCATGGCATATTGTGCAGCATGTTTTGTGCCTTATGCTGGTTTTCCCAGTGATCAGTTCGTCGGTTGGTTATTCAAGTCCTGAAATTTAGAGTCCACAGTGGGATTAAAGTTGGTGGCAGCTCGTCTCTGAGTGTGACTGGCTCTTAGAGGTGAGTTATGATAACCGATGGTGGGGTGATCAGTTCACACTGGGGTGTGAACTGGTCTTCCCATCTTGCTGCTCTTGTAGCTTGAAGGATCAAAGGTGGTTTGGGGTCAGTGGTCTGGTTTGGTGACCATGCAGGAGATGAGGGTTCTTTATCTGATCCTTTCTGTTTGCAGGAGGTTGTTTAGATGGTCAGTGAGGAGTTTGGGACTCTCACTTATATATATTACTGACCAGCATTCCTGGGGGGTTGAAGAAAGAGCCGGTCTGTGGTTTGAGGCTTGTGCCGTCTGCCTTCGAGACATGCAGGGACTTTACCCAACAATATACATATACATTTACAACAAATCATTTAAAAGTATTAAAGATATTTTTGGGCATATTTTGTGTCATTGCTATGTTTTTTGTGATTTTTCAGATAATGTAATAATGTCATTATTTTTCTAATGTATTTTATCTTGATTATGTATGGAGTATTATCATGACTTGTATACATAATGACGTCAGCATGACATGAGTAATTTGGTGTCTGTATGCACACCGTACAGCATCATAAAAAGCCATCCTGCATTAGCTGCTAGCAGCCCCTGTCAACGCTGTAACCATGGAAATAGACAACAATCATTAGATAAATATGATATTGATTAATATGATGATTATGTGGAAACATTTGAAGTTATAAACAGCATCTTTGTCTCTCTGCAGAGAGGTATAACTTCCTGGGCATCAGTATTGTGGGTCAGAGTAATGACAGAGGAGACGGAGGGATTTATATCGGCTCCATCATGAAGGGCGGAGCGGTGGCAGCAGACGGACGCATCGAGCCCGGAGACATGTTACTGCAGGTACTGCTGCCTCTGATGCTGTAGTACTACTACTACTACTACTGCTACTACTTGTAACGACATCTGCAGTAGTATTTATCTTCTGTATACCTGTACAGGTGAATGACATCAACTTTGAGAACATGAGCAACGACGACGCAGTGCGAGTCCTGAGAGAGATCGTCCACAAACCAGGGTGAGACTTATTATAGTACTACTGCTACTACAGTACTACTACTACTACTACTACTACTACTACTACTAAACCAGGGTGAGACTTATTATAGTACTACTGCTACTACAGTACTACTACTACTACTACTACTACTACTACTACTACTAAACCAGGGTGAGACTTATTATAGTACTACTGCTACTACAGTACTACTACTACTACTACTACTACTACTACTACTACTACTACTAAACCAGGGTGAGACTTATTATAGTACTACTGCTACTACAGTACTACTACTACTACTACTACTACTACTACTAAACCAGGGTGAGACTTATTATAGTACTACTGCTACTACAGTACTACTACTACTACTACTACTACTAAACCAGGGTGAGACTTATTATAGTACTACTGCTACTACAGTACTACTACTACTACTACTACTACTACTACTACTAAACCAGGGTGAGACTTATTATAGTACTACTGCTACTACAGTACTACTACTACTACTACTACTACTACTACTACTAAACCAGGGTGAGACTTATTATAGTACTACTGCTACTACAGTACTACTACTACTACTACTACTACTACTACTAAACCAGGGTGAGACTTATTATAGTACTACTACTACTACAGTACTACTACTACTACTGCTACTACTGCTATTACAGTACTACCGCTACTAATAAACCAGGGTGAGACTTATTACAGTAGTACTGCTACTACAATACTGCTACTACTACTACAGTACTACTACTACTACTAAACCAGGGTGAGACTTATTATAGTACTACTGCTACTACAGTACTGCTACTACTACTACAGTACTACCGCTACTACTAAACCAGGGTGAGACTTATTATAGTACTACTGCTACTACAGTACTGCTACTACTACTACAGTACTACTACTACTACTAAACCAGGGTGAGACTTATTACAGTAGTACTGCTACTACAATACTGCTACTACTACTACAGTACTACTACTACTACTAAACCAGGGTGAGACTTATTATAGTACTACTGCTACTACAGTACTGCTACTACTACTACAGTACTACCGCTACTACTAAACCAGGGTGAGACTTATTATAGTACTACTGCTACTACAGTACTGCTACTACTACTACAGTACTACTACTACTACTAAACCAGGGTGAGACTTATTATAGTACTACTGCTACTACAGTACTGCTACTACTACTACTACTACTACTACTACTAAACCAGGGTGAGACTTATTATAGTACTACTGCTACTACAGTACTACTACTACTACTACTACTACTACTACTAAACCAGGGTGAGACTTATTATAGTACTACTGCTACTACAGTACTACTACTACTACTACTACTACTACTACTACTAAACCAGGGTGAGACTTATTATAGTACTACTGCTACTACAGTACTACTACTACTACTACTACTACTACTACTAAACCAGGGTGAGACTTATTATAGTACTACTACTACTACAGTACTACTACTACTACTGCTACTACTGCTATTACAGTACTACCGCTACTAATAAACCAGGGTGAGACTTATTACAGTAGTACTGCTACTACAATACTGCTACTACTACTACAGTACTACTACTACTACTAAACCAGGGTGAGACTTATTATAGTACTACTGCTACTACAGTACTGCTACTACTACTACAGTACTACCGCTACTACTAAACCAGGGTGAGACTTATTATAGTACTACTGCTACTACAGTACTGCTACTACTACTACAGTACTACTACTACTACTAAACCAGGGTGAGACTTATTACAGTAGTACTGCTACTACAATACTGCTACTACTACTACAGTACTACTACTACTACTAAACCAGGGTGAGACTTATTATAGTACTACTGCTACTACAGTACTGCTACTACTACTACAGTACTACCGCTACTACTAAACCAGGGTGAGACTTATTATAGTACTACTGCTACTACAGTACTGCTACTACTACTACAGTACTACTACTACTACTAAACCAGGGTGAGACTTATTATAGTACTACTGCTACTACAGTACTGCTACTACTACTACAGTACTACCGCTACTAATAAACCAGGGTGAGACTTATTATAGTACTACTGCTACTACAGTACTGCTACTACTACTACTACTACTACTACTACTAAACCAGGGTGAGACTTATTATAGTACTACTGCTACTACAGTACTACTACTACTACTACTACTACTACTACTACTACTACTACTAAACCAGGGTGAGACTTATTATAGTACTACTGCTACTACAGTACTACTACTACTACTACTACTACTACTACTACTACTACTACTAAACCAGGGTGAGACTTATTATAGTACTACTGCTACTACAGTACTACTACTACTACTACTACTACTACTACTACTACTACTACTAAACCAGGGTGAGACTTATTATAGTACTACTGCTACTACAGTACTACTACTACTACAGTACTACCGCTACTACTAAACCAGGGTGAGACTTATTATAGTACTACTGCTGCTACTGTTACTGCCGTGTTCAGTCGTCCACATATTTTTGTCCATGTAGTGATTATCATTGCAATAAGACGATGGTGCTGAAGATGTTGATGTCAGTCCCCAGTCTCTGCTGTACTGGTGCATCTTTGCAGGGAGCGACGACGTCAAGTAACAAACCAGTTCATGTGACGTGTTCATAGATGTTCTGAATGTCCACATCTGAAGGCAGGGTGAACAGCTTGTTGTCATAGCGACACAAAATATTTTTGGTTTCGGAGAAGCAGAAAAATTGTCGGACGCGGACCATCTAATTCTGAAGTTTAGGAAGGTTTTGGGGCGGTTCAGACGCTGTTTCTATGATCCGACAAGCACTTTGGTTGATTATACGCCTTACGTTCCTCTGGAGGTGGAGAAGATTTACTGTCACTCCCCAATCTCTGCTGAGCTGCTGGTTCTACTGCCTCCTCTTATACCTGTCTACCTGTCTGTCTACCTGTCTGTCTCTCTGTCTACTTTCTACCTGTCTACCTGTCTGTCTGCAGTCCGGTGACGTTAACGGTGGCGAAGTGTTGGGATCCGAACCCACGAGGCTGCTTCACACTGCCAAGAAGTGAGCAGCACTTTTATGTGATTTTGCTTCAACTAACTATATTTGAATGCAGTCAGTTCTGTTAATAAGTTCTCCGTCCTCTGTCAGGTGAGCCGGTCCGTCCCATCGACCCCGCTGCCTGGGTGTCTCACACTGCCGCCATGACGGGGAGGCTCCTCCCACACTACGGTGCGACTCCCATCAGCCATTGCAGTGCCCGTCCTCACCTGTCTCTCCACGACTCCAAGAGTAATCCAGCTCCGCTCTGATGTCTTTCAGGTGTCCATGAAGACAACCAGCTCACCATCCACAGTGACATGACAGCCATAGTCAAGGCGATTGCCAATCCCGAGTCGGGCCTAGAGGTCCGGGACCGGATGTGGCTGAAGATCACCATCCCCAACGCCTTCATCGGTAAGAAGCTCAGCAGCAGTAAGGCACATGAAGCGACCATCAACCCAACTGTGTTCAGACAGAACATGAATTAAGTTTGATGAGTTCGGATGATAGTTAGACAACTTTTGTTGCCTTTAATAATTGTTTGAGTTTTACAGAGTCTAACTTGAGTTCATCTGTCCGTCCCTCCAGGTTCAGACGTGGTGGACTGGCTGCACAGAAACGTGGAAGGTTTCAATGACCGCCGAGAAGCTCGGAAGTACGCCGGAAACCTGCTGAAGGCCGGCTACATCCGACACACCGTCAGCAAGGTCACCTTCTCTGAGCAGTGCTACTACGTGTTCGGAGACCTCTGCGGAGGTGAGGATAGTCGGACATTTACACGTCTAAATCGACATACTGTTCAGTTCAATTTAATGACATTTTAATTATGTAGCGCCAAATCACAACAGAGGTTATCTCAGGGCACTTTTCACATAGAGCAGGTCTAGACCAGGTTCTGAACATTTAAATATCTGATTCATTCTGATATCAGCTTTTTATTTGAGCCGGTCCCGTCTGAAGCTGCAGTACCACTAACAACCACAAGATGGTGACAAAACACCCACAACTTTTCTCTTGAAATATCAACACATACAGTATTTTTATGGTCTTAAAAGCTCATTTCCAATGAGTTTATTAAAAGAAATTTAACAAGAGTTTTTTTGTTCATACAAAATGTATTTGTATGACTGATTCACAGTTTAATGATTAATGATTGATTATTATTGATTCCTCCTGTCTGCAGATCTGGGCGTGATGTCTCTGCTGGATCATGACGGAGCCTCCAGTCGAGGAGGAACATCAGAACATGACCCGCTGGCTCCGGCTTCAGGCCCCTTGTGGCCCCCAGCCTTCCCCTACCAGTACCCCATCCCTCACCCCTACAGCTCGCCTCACCCCCTCCCCCAGCTGCCAGCCTGGGGGGGAGGAGGAGGAGGAGGAGGAGGAGGAGGGAGTCAGCACAGTGAAGGTGACAGCACTGTTTCCTCTCTGCTTTCTGTTCTGATGATAATTAATCCAGCACACTTTATACATAATCACCAAAAACTATTTGTTTCCTAAAACATACATGAAATGTAATATCTCAAAAAATAGGGGTCATTGGAATTTTGCCCTTTGTCCAAAAAACTCAACAATTTATCAAATGATTTCTTAAAGATCTCTCAAAAAATCCTTAAAAAACAAATTCTCAAAACTCAATTCTATTTAATTTTTCAAGAAATTTCTTGATAATATTTATCATTTTCTGGTTAAATAAGATAATAATATATAATAATATAAAATATAATATGATAATGTTCTTATAACACTATAACTGACGTTGTATTGGGACGATCTGATCGTGTTGTTTGTTTTTTATTGAACAGGAAGTCGCAGCAGTGGATCAAACTGTAGTGATGATCAGAAGGAGGGAGGAGGAGAACGCAGCCAATCAGAGCCAACCAAACTGGAAGTAAATGCTCCTTCCGGCGACGACACCACCGGACGACCGCCGTCCTCCTCCTCTGGTCTCCATGGTAACAAAGACTCCCCCTCGCCACCTCCGGGTCAGGGTCGCGACCTTTCTTCTGTCCCGCCTGAAGTCTCCGCCTCCCGACAGTCCTTCCGCCTGGCCATGGGAAACCCCGGCGACTTCTTTGTCGATGTCATGTGACCGACGTGTTGATGATGTCATGTCCGGTGATGTCACAGTGGGGGTGTGGATATTTAAAAAGTTGTATTTGTACTTTGGAAAAAGCAGAAATTTGTACCGTTCTCTGACAGAAGAATCATATTTAAGGAAAGTGAAGTGAATGGAGAGAATAAGAGAAGAAAACCTGTTTGAACTCATCTTCATATGAAAACAGACGAGGAGGATTCGTTCTTTATTGGTTGTTTTTGGGGGTTAAAATAAGACCAGTTTGGTCAGTTCTGTCCTGTTTCAGCTGAAAAACACCCAGAAGATCATTTAACAACAGTTATATCTGTTTTCAAAGACTCTTTGAACCATCAGGATCAGAAATATTCTGTCTGCTGCACCATGGAAAAGTTTTTTAACCCTTTTTATAAACTGTTACTCAGTTCTCAGACCAAAAATGGCAGCTGGAAATGACAAATATTCAATTAGCACGACACAAAATATAAAATAATGGTAACCCGATATATACCGCAGGTATTTTCCACCTCAGTGTGTCTTTCCAGGTCTTCACTGTGTAAAAAGTAGTATAAAGAGTGAGCTGATGATGTCACTGATGATGTCACTTGAGTCAGAGTCAGTTGGGACGTTTGAGCGTTTAAAAAGTAATGTTAGCATAACTGCTGGAGGCTAGCAGCTCCGCTACTAACAGAACACAGGCGACATTAGTTATTACTAATGAAAACATTAACGATGTCTCTGTTCTGTTCAAGAGTCCCCGTAAACCACATTAGTGAGAGAGTGAGCCAGAGTGAAACTTAAGGCCTTTACACACACACAGCGACGAGGATCAACGTCACGAAATTGCGAAATAATCGCCTGCGAATAGTTCGCATCAAAACTATTCACACCGGCAGCGATACGTATTTGCGACGGCTCGTTCTGCCGTCAGTCGGTTTGTCCGGCGGCTGCTTCTGTGGACGGAGACGCTGAACGCAGGTCGGAGCCGTCGTGGATCGAGCGGATATAACGCTCTCCTCTTCATCATCACTGATGATGATCTCCGACCTGCGTTCAGCCGCCTGTCAGCTGCAGCTCCTGAGAAGACAAACTGCCTTCAGCAGGCTGACGGACAGCAGGAAGTTACTGAACCCAAACATGGGAAGAAATCCAGTGTTTGTATGTATAAATACATGGTGATGATGCTTATGATACATGATCCATCAATGTATTGATTCATGTTCACAGTGAGTGAACCTACCTGTCTGCCTGCAGCTGATCAATCAATATTGATACGGTCAATAAGTTCAAACACACGCAGCAGGTTACTCAACGCCCCACGTGGGCCGTCGCAACAAACAGCCGTCTGTGCAGATTACACTTCCTGATTGGTTGATGCTTTTATTCGCTGTGTGAGAAGTCAGAAAAATGTCCTCACGACACAAACAACAGTTTGAAAAAATATATTGACGTGTGAATCAGTCGCACGAAAAAATGGCGTCTGCTGACTGTGTAAAGGCCTTTAAACATCGTTCGTTTTATTATTTACACCCGTGATTCTCCTCCTGTAACACATCTCCCCACCCTCCCGTTGATAGTCCAGTTGCATCGTGGGTAATGTAGGCGTCAGGTATCTCTGGTTCTGCTGCATTGATTTAATTTTTCTTTAAACTGTTCGTCACCGAGTCTGATGATGTCACAGGAGTGAAAAAATGAATCTGGAGGTTAAAATCTCAAAAATGAACTTGTGAATTACGGTTTTATTGACTGAATAACTTGTTTCCAGTGTTTTATTATTTATTTTATTGGTCAGGATCGTTAGCTCGAAGAGTTTTTACCTCTTTTTATTGTGATTGCAACTTTACTCCGTATAAAGTTTTTTATTTGTTTGTCATTTTTTAGTCAGTTGTTTTTGCAAATCAGCGGTTTATAAAACGGTTCGGTCTTTCTTTAATAAACATGCTGAACGTCATTTCCTGCTATCATCTTTGTTTGGATTAAGAAACAGAATCACAGCTTGCAAATCTTTTTTATCGTGCAGCAGATGTAATATTTTATAACGACAAAAAGAGACTTGAATGAAAAGAGCTGATCACATGACCGGCGGTGGGTGGAGTCAAACACTGTTAATGTATTTTTTCCTCTTTTCATCCAGACTTCTGTGTTAAATCACTCTGTGCACAACCAACTTCTTCCTGTCCAGCACACATTTAATAAACTGTACACATGTAGAAAAGATGGAGAATCATAAACGTCTCCGTCTGTATAAAGTTTGATGATAAACAACCAGATTGTTGTTTTTATTTATGAACATAGTTTTATTTTGATGTCTGTCTCGACTCTTTTTAAAATGAGAAAAACACTCAAATAAAAATGTCTAAAATACTCTTTTATGTTGACTTTTCTTTTGTCACGTTTGCAAACATAAAACATTTAAAACTATAAAGCTCGTTAGATGATCATCAGATGGAGGTCAGGAGTGTGTTTTATATATATATAATATAATCAGACCTGTTTAGTATGTATGAAGTCTGTACGTGTTTAGAGGCTGAAGGCTGTAAAAACAAAAATACAGGTTTAAAATGTTGTTTTATACGGAGCCACGGAGATAAACAATATAATATACATAAGTTTTAATGAGCTGGATGACGTGTTTGTTATAAATCTCACATGTTAGATAAAAATCAAACCTTATTAAATCCACAGTGAGGACGCAAACAGGTCCAGAGAATTAATAAACTGAAAACATGACTCGACTTTTCTTTTTTTTTTATCACTGAGACTATTTAAGAACTTTTTTTGGGGGCGGTATTAAACGTGTAGCCCCCCCCCCCCTGCTCCCAGCTTACTGAGGGGTCGTTTCATGTATATATAACGAGAATACATCCATTAATAAATCCACAGGTAGTCGGTGTGTGTAAGCTGCTGATGTCAGCGGACAGACTGCTGAGTCTGACGGAGAGGAACTTATCGGCTCAGAGACACACACAGCTGATCACATGATGATGTAACGATCACATGATGCCATAATAATATAAACAAGATGCTAAACACACTCAGGATGAATGAAACTGTCATTTTAAAGGAAAACTGAGCATCTTGTGACGTCAGATTCACATGTGATGAAAGAAAATTAAACTTTTTAAATAACTTTTACAACACGTTTCAACGTCTGCGAGTCTGTTGTTTGTTGTTTGTTTATACAACAAAAATCAATAGAATATAAATCCGAAAAATGCAGAAAACATGTGTCAACATCTGTCCAGAGTCTTTATAACAAAATCAAAAACAAACAACAAACAGCTCATCACAGGTCAAAGGTCAAACATGATGACAGCAGAAATCAATACATAACTTCACAAAGTTAATGTGAGACACTGAAACTCAGTTCAATTATTGTTTATTTGTATTAAATTCCAAACTAGATCAGAACTTATTATTACAGAAAAATTAAAAATAAGAATACTGAACACCATCGTTTATTTTGTTGTCTTGTCATTTAATTTATTTCTTCATTAAATATCTTATTTTCATCTGAAAACACAACTTGTGGACAAACTTTCTGTCACATTTTATCTCATATCTGAAAAATGCGAAATTCAAAAAAGAGTCAAAGTTTTGTTATAAAAAATATTATTTAAAGGATTTTTAAAGACATAATTTTGGCTCATTGTAGATAAATGAAGTGCTGTTTTTGTTTGTTTGTTTGTTTGTTTGTGGAATAATGAAATATAGTTTCTATAGTTTGATGAAATGGAAAATAATAATAAAAATGATCTGAGGATCTTCAGCTGAATCTCTGAAATGTCTTGTCTGCTTTATTCTTTCACCTCCCACCTCAGTAACTAAGTACATTTACTCAAGTACTGAAGTACAGTTTAGAGGTACTTGTACTTTACTTGAGTATTTCCATGTGATGCTACTTTCTACATTTCAGAGGGAAATATTGTACTTTCTACTCCACTACATTTATTTGACAGCTTTAGTTACTTTTCAGATGAAGATTTGACACAATGGATAATATAACAAGCTTTTAAAATACAACACATTGTTAAAGATGAAACCAGTGGTTTCCAACCTTTTTGTCTTTTGACGTCTTACAAAAAGCAGTGTGTAGTCGGGGTCACATTTCACATGTCTATGAGTTGTTAACAGCTCCACCAAATAGTGATTTTTCCCTCTAAACTTCTCACATGCTTTCATTTCAATAAATGTTCAAATGATCCAATATTTCAGCAAAAATCAAAGATTAGAGAAAAAGTCCAAAAACTGAAAACAGATTTGTGTATCAGAACTTTGTTTTTTCTTCTTTCCTCTCCCATTAATCATCTCACCACCCCTCAGATTTATCTGCTGACCCTTTGGAGGGGCCCGACCCCTAGGTTGGGAACCACTGGACTAAACTAGCTAACTGTATATAAAGTAGTGTAAACTAGCTCCACCTCCAGCAGCTACAACAGTAACATGCTGCTCTAACACTGATGCTTCACTATTAATAATCTAATGATGTCATATATAATAATATATCAGTCAGAGGGACCAAACCACTACTTTTACTGCAATACTTTAACTACATCAAGCTCATAATACTTATGTACTTTTACTGCAATACTTTAACTACATCAAGCTCATAATACTTATGTACTTTTACTGCAATACTTTAACTACATCAAGCTCATAATACTTATGTACTTTTACTGCAATACTTTAACTACATCAAGCTCATAATACTTATGTACTTTTACTGCAATACTTTAACTACATCAAGCTCATAATACTTATGTACTTTTACTGCAATACTTTCACATTCCAGATGTCTGTGAGTTGTTAACGTTTCCTCTCACATGGTTTCAGTATCTGTTGGAGGCCAAAAATGCAAAGATTAAAGAAAAGTTCTGAAAGCCAGTTTATCATCTCCTTCAGATTATTCTGGTTCACCTCCAGCAGCCACAACAACAACATGCTGCTTATGTACTTTCTTAAATCTGTTGAATATATCAGTCGCAGCCTAATTTCCCTGCAAAACAAATACTTTTACTTTAGTACTTTCAGTAAATTTAGCTGCTAATTCTTTTATTCTGATTTTTCATGCAGGACTTTAACTTGTAATGGAGTATTTTTCCGTCGCTGTATTGGACATGTACTGGGAGAACACGTCTTCCAGCGCGGCTGCAGGATTATCTGTGTGTGTAATGAGCAGCATGCTGACCAGGCTGAGTGTGTGTAGATTATAAAAGCAGCTCTGTCTGTCTGATCAGCTGTTAGAACGCCGTTGTCATCCTCCAGCTGAACACACACACACACACACACACACCGCTGCTGCTACAGGTCAGTCTGCTTCTTCTTCTACTGTCACATGTTTGTGGTTAGTTAGTCTTCAGGTGAACAAACATCACTCAGATCAGTTTTGTTCATGGAAAGAAATCTTATAATTAAGTGATGCAGTATTTATATTTGTTAACATGTTCTGAATGTTCATATATGTGCAGCTGTTACATCATGATATCCTGCTGTTTATGTTCATATTTGATACTGTAATAATTACATAAACTCAGCATTATACAGCAAAATTTTGTGTAAAAGTCATTAAAAACAGTCTAGTTCCAGTTCTAACATGTTAAACATATTTTTCTGATGATGGTTATTATTCTGTGTTTTGTCTGTTACAGTTATTGAGATGTTAAAGTAATATTTCTGAATGGCCGTCTATGGGAGTGCACTTTTAGTCATCAGTATCTAAAACACTACTCATGCTAAAGTAATCATACGTGGTTCATAGATGCCCCACGGAGACGTGCTCAACATAATACCATCTTTTATGGAAAACGCCACCATGTGGTCAGTTACGACTTTTACTTCCTCTGGATAGTCAAGTTTGATCGTCTTCTCGGCGCCGTGACCGACCCCGGCGGGGCCGATCCAAGGACCTCGTTAAACCATCCGATCGGTAGTAGCGACGGGCGGCGTGCACAAAGGGCAGGGACTTAATCAACGCGAGCTTATGACCTGCACTTACTGGGAATTCCTCGTTCATGGGAAATAATTGCAATCCCCAATCCCTGTCATGAGTGGGGTTCAGCGGGTTACCCACGCCTGCAGCGCGTGCAGCCCCGGACATCTAAATGCATCACAGACCTGTTATTGCTCAATCTCGTGTGGCTGAACGCCACTTGTCCCTCTAAGAAGTTGGACGCCGACCGCACGGGGCCACGTAACTAGTTAGCATGCCGGAGTCTCGTTCGTTATCAGAATTAACCAGACAAATCGCCCCACCAACTAAGAACGGCCATGAACCACCACCCACAGAATCGAGAAAGAGCTATCAATCTATCAATCCTTACCCCTCCTCCCCCCTCCCCCTTTCCCTCTCTCTTTCTCTCTCTCAACCCAACCGGTCAAAGCAGATGGCCGCCCACCAAGAGCCGGGTTCTGCTTGAGGTTTCTACCCGTTAAAGGGGAGTTTTTCCTCACCGCTGCCGCCAAGTGCTGCTCATGGGGGAATTGTTGGGTCTCTGTAAATTAAAGAGTTCGGTCTTGACCTGCTCTATGTGAAAAGTGCCCTGAGATGACTTTTGTTGTGATTTGGCGCTATACAAATAAAATATTAAGTGTTTTATGTTTTGGCTAATAAGTCATGAAATGTGAGAATTTTGGGGTGGGGGGGGTGTAAACGTTTTGCTTCTTTTTGTTCATATTTGATCCAGTCTTCATTAAACTGGAACATATTTAGATGACTCTGAACAAAACGTAGGCGTTCGTTTTTGTATATCGCTCAGCGTTTGTCTATGATTGGTTACCAAGTTTGAAGGCGTGGCTTAATGCACTTAACGAGTCATAACTTTTAAATGCATCATACAATTAAAACCAGATTTGGGAATGTTGTACAGATGGGGTTATTAACCAACTGGGGGCGCTACAGTAATGATATAACTTGACATTTCTACAATTCTGCTGTCAGTAATAAACTGAAACTTGGTTCCAAGGATCTTCCTGAGCATGTTGATGACATATTGAAACACCTTGTGGCCAATTATAGAGCACTTTGTGTTTTGGCGAGTAACTTATGAACTGTGAGATATGTCAGATATTTGGTAGACACCTCCCCTCTGAGTGTGTACTCAACATACTGAAAGGTGTCGCTGTTGCAGATATTCTAGTCTATATTTTTCTTTATGTCAACGAGTCTCATGTGCAAACCAACAACATGTTAGTCCGTCTCTCAATACTGTCCTCCTTCTCTACTGTGTCAAACCCATCGATTCCTACTGAAAATGAAAATGTAAATCTTTAACAACCCCTCACACATGTATGGTTTTGTTTTTAAAGTAGACCTTCAAGCAGGTACGTCAGGGTCCAAACACCCGACACAACTCAGAACCGAAGGCTAGTTTAGCTCCATTCCTGCTAGTTTCAATAATTACTGTATGTAAAGTTTTAGCTGGGGTGGATTTTGAAGTATATGTCTGGTATTCTGTATTTTTCTTGTAAACAAATCCCACGTGCAGACTCAAACCAACAGTTTCCTCTTTCTCTGCTCTGTCTGTGGCTCTCAGCTCCAAGCACATTGGTTCCTACTGAAGATCTTTAAAAACGCTTCACAAATATATAGTCTATATATGTTTAAAGAGGGCTCGGTAACAGCTGGCCACTGTGGTTTTTAACAGACAAACAGGAGGAAGCGACTATAACGGCAAACTGTTGTGGGAAAGAATTAAATAGAGAACTTGCAGGTCTAATAAACTAATAGCACATTTTAGTTGAAAATGAAAATTGAAAAAAATTACTTCTTCCAATTGTCAAAAAGAGAAATAGTCACAGAATTTCAGCAAGTACAATATTTAACATCATTTAGATTATTTTGATGTTATACATTTTTGTTTGTTTAAAAAAAGAGAAAATCAGAGAAAAAATGTTTGTTCATCTCAGTGTCCAGAGATCAGATCTACTATAATTAAATGACTCTACATGTAATTTATGTATCATGACAGTTATTTTTTTTTTAGAGTGGGACAGATATCTGTGTCAGGATAAAACAGACCAACAAAACGGTTTAATTTTTAATTATTTAATGATTTTTTTTGTTGAAATTGTGTCCTTGTCGTCTACTCTGTGCTGCAGGTCGTGACATCGATAAGTCATCATGAGTCCGAAACGTGTTGTGTTTAAGAAAGTCTCCCGCGACAAGTCGGTAAGTTTTCCTGCAGTACGACACAAACAGTCCTGTGGTCATAGTAATTTTACGGTGATGATAACAAGAGAAGTAAGAACCTTTGAGCAAGGCACTGACCCCCCCCTCAACACCCCCTATATGTTTCAGGTGGCCGTCTACATGGCCAAGAGAGACTTCGTGGATCACTGTGACTACGTGGATCCAGTCGGTGAGTTTGATGATGAAACATGAAACTGACATCCAGACAAACATTAGAAACTTATGTTGTTGATTTTTGTTTGTGTCTCTCTCAGATGGAGTTATTGTGATCGATCCGGTGCAGCTCAAAGGAAAGAAAGGTCAGTATGTGTGACCTTTGACCTCTCTACATTCTCTGTTGTATCTATAAACATTAGCGTAGTCTGCAGCACTGTCAACCACACGATGAAGGCCCAACATCTACCTCTGATATACAAGATAAGCAAAAGAATGTCATGACAATTGATAATAAACTTTATTTATAAAACTTAAAGTTAAAACAATTATTATTATACATATTACGGCACAATAAATAACCGGTAAATAACAGCAGTAGTTACAGTAGTGGAACACAATCATGAGACATTATGGAAACAATCGAACATGAATGATATATTCATTTTACATTTTCAGGATGATCACGTTCTGTTACATTAATTTAACTGATGTTTTCATCTTGTGTTCATGTTGCTCTTCAGAAAAACTGACTTATTTTTCTCCTCTGTGCGTCCTCTGGCTCTCATTCTTCACAATCATCTTCTCGTCTGTCATTCTTTGCAGACGATGTTCAACTTTATATCTCAGTAATGTCACCAAACTAAAGCTGCTGCCCTGTATGTATGTTTGACAAATAAAATCAAATAGTGTATTTTTAAATAACTTTATTTATTAACCAGAGCAGGAGAATGACAGACACATTTTTTTACACATACACAGCAGTCCTGTAGTCAAATTATAAGTCAGGTTATTATAACAAATAGATCACATAAGTAATACCCATAAATAAATAAATAAATGAATAAATAAATGAATTAATTAATTAATAGATAGATAAATAAATGTGCTTTACAGTGTTTTACTGAAGAGCAGCAGTTTTTTGTGATTTTGAAGGGATTCATAAAAGTTTTCCATATGAACTGAAAAAAGTCAAATGGTAACATATTATATTTATTATATTATTATTATTATTTTACAGGTTCCTTGAATTTATCATAAAAATAAAAATGATAAAATATATTAAATGGTTAATTTTAGGACATTTTACAGACAAGATGGTGCAATATGATACAAATTATTTTAAAAAATGGAAAAAGGTGTTTAGTTGGTTTGGTTGGTTAGTACCCACTCAATATGTATTTAGGTTCAAATGTCGTTCTTAATTTGCAAAATTATTATTAAATTAGATCCTGAACAATTCTTTCACTGACATAAAAAATGTACTTTTCTGTGTGTAGTTCTGTGTCAAACAACATATTAGCATTTTAGGTTGTTCCTTAAAAAAAATTAAACCAACTCAACA
Source organism: Thunnus maccoyii (assembly GCF_910596095.1). NCBI lineage: Eukaryota > Metazoa > Chordata > Actinopteri > Scombriformes > Scombridae > Thunnus > Thunnus maccoyii. Next base: position 34,222,048 of record NC_056538.1, on the reverse strand, counting down.
CTTTTTTCAGTTTTTTCTAATAATTTGTACCAAATTTCACCGTCCTTTCTGTTAAATGTCATAAAGAAGAAACATTAAAGGTCCCGTAAAATAAAGCATGAATGTGATATCTCCACAGCAGACAGAGAGGTTTTATACAGTCATCGATCATCTGTTTCTGGTTTTAACAGATAAAAACAAAACCATGTGTTCTGACAACTAAACGTGTCTGTATTTACAGATAGAAGTTGTAACTCTATAAAAAGACTTGAACACACCCTCCAGTGGCTGTTAGTGGTACTGCACCTCCTGTTAGCATGTATTACACCTCATATGACCACTGCTTGCGTCCTCAGTGTACGTGATGCTGTCGTGTACATTTCGGTACGGCCGTCAGGACATGGATGTGATGGGCGTGGCCTTCAGGAGGGACCTGTTCCTGGTGACTCGGCAGGTTTACCCCGAGCTGCAGGACAAAGAGAAGCTGACCCACACCAAGATCCAGGAGAAACTGCTGCGAAAGCTTGGAGACAACGCCTTCCCCTTCTTCTTTGAGGTGAGGCAGTGTTCTCCTGGAGGATCCTCCAGCTGGACGTGTCTGGAAAACCTCCACAGGGAGGCGTCCTGATCAGATGCTGACTCCTCTCGATATAAAGGAGCAGAGATTCTCCTCTGAGTCTCTGATAGACTCAGGATCAGACTTACTGCGGTGTTTGAGTCTGTTTCTCAGGTGCAGATGTGACTCATTCTGCTGCAAACACATGCAAGGTGTTCATAAAACAGATGTTACAGCTGGAGCCGCAATCTGCAACTCATTTGTGACTACAGTGCGTCTCTCCTTGTATTTAAGTTTATTAATATAGAACATTTAATACGGGAACATTTAAAATGCTTTACATGTTGTCCAAACACCTCTACTGAATAAACTGCAGCTCCAACAGATCGTGCCTTAACTAGCCAGCATCGACCTAATTAACGAGGTACTTCAATTTACTGTTTAATCCATAAAATCAATCATGCAATCAATTGGCTTGCTCCAGTTGCAGCTTAGCTTTCCTTCTTTTAACTTCATATGCAGCATCCTCAGTACCTTTGACTGGGTCCTCATCCATGCAAAAGGGTTTTATCTGCATGTTAATCCTTTCTTCAATCATGAGCCAAGTTTTTTGACTGACATGTAGCAGCAATCTTCTCTTGGCTCTTACAAAGAGGAGTAAAATTAAAAGAGGAAAGATGCAAGTAAAAGTAAAATACATCAAATCAGATAAAAAAAGTAATAAAATGATGAAGTGCAGCTCCAAAGTGTGATTTAGATTTTGTTTGTAGTGTGAGATCTTCAGGTAGTTTGTTCCAGGTGAGAGCAGCTTATCATCACAGCCTGTTTATAAAGATGGACGTAGCCATGTCAGCCTCATCCTCACAGCATCAACTCTCATGATTTTAATGACTTAATGACCTTATTCGCATTTTATTTATGTTTTTATCAGTCAGTGATCAGTAAGTGATTTCTCGCAAATGGTTTTTTAGATTTGGTGAAAAAGTCTCTCCTCTATATCCACCTGTTTTAAAATCAGTTTCTGTTTGTGTTTCAGTTTCCTGACAACCTGCCGTGTTCTGTGGCTCTGCAGCCTGGACCGTCTGACGTGGGAAAAGTAAGTTCAACATCACACAAGCTTCATTTCAAACAAGGAAAATAAATATTTTATCACTTACAGAAGCTCAAAATGACTGAGATTACTGCTACATGCTTTTAGACCAACTGATCACAACATCATCGATGTGATTCCACTGGGATTTTACAGGATTTGACTTTTTTGAGGTTCAGTTTTATTGTCATTATACTGGACTGCACAATGAGATGCATTCCTATCCAGGTTAGCTGGCGGGCTGCCCTCTTTGCTTTGCAGCCTGGGTTTAACTAATTTTCTATCATTCAGTGGACAGAAATGTTTTCATCCAGATGGATTACGAGTCTTTAAAGATTCTGAAAATAACAGAACAGCAGGAAGTGATTTTAAATGACCTCCTTGGTTTTTCAAACATTGTCAGTTAATTATCTTTTAGAGAAAGTGATGTTACCTCTGTGACTGAATGTATGCTGATACATGAGAAGAGCACACTGAGGCTAGTTCTGATACGTAAATTTAATCTAACACTAACCCTCAGTTAAATGTGGAACATGGATTGATGTTAAAGATCTGTTTTGAGTTTTGTTTAACACATAAACCTGCAGATGGAACAGATCCTGTTGGTGCCTCTGTGTGTTTATATATTTGATTAATATGGATCCTGTTCATGATTCATGTCTTCCTGTTCCTGACAGAAATGTGCGGTGGAGTTTGAGGTGAAGGCGTTCTGTGCTGAGAATCAGGACGAGAAGATCGACAAACAGTGAGTTTATTAGAAAAACAGCTTAACCTTCAAACAAGGACAAACTGTTATATTGATTAGTTGTATGTTTATATTTGATGTGTTCTCTCTGCAGGAGTTCAGTTCGTCTCTCCATCCGTAAGGTCCAGTTCAGTCCAGAGGACAGTCAGGTGGTTCCAGTAGCCGAAACCACCTTTGAGTTCCTGATGTCTGAAAAACCTCTGCACATCAAACTCAGCCTGCCCAAAGAGGTCAGACAGCAAACCTCCAGATCTGACACATACAGCCCCCACAGAGATTAATTAACTTAATGATTTGTAGACCAATACATGGAATGGAAACACTTTTACAATGTTGTATAATTAGGGCCCGACCCCTAGGTTGGGAACCACTGGACTAAACTAGCTAACTGTATATAAAGTAGTGTAAACTAGCTCCACCTCCAGCAGCTACAACAGTAACATGCTGCTCTAACACTGATGCTTCACTATTAATAATCTAATGATGTCATATATAATCTTGGCTCAGACTCATTATAAATGCTGAGCACCAGATTTTCCACTGTTTAAGTTCTTGGAGCTGCTTTGATAATTAGTATGAAAGTTGGTTCCAGCTGATGTGTAAAGACAGAAAATCTACACTTGAAACAGTCAAACATCACCATCCATTCATCCGTCTGTCTGTCTGCAGACGTTTTACCACGGCGAGCCGGTCAAAGCCAACGTTGAGATCACCAACTCATCCAGCAGGAACATCAAAGACATCAGTGTGTCAGGTAACATCGTACCTGTTGTTTCTAACATGTGACTTCTCTGTGGTAGGTTGTTTTTATGACAGTTGGTTTCTACATACATGACAAACTAGTTTTGATTTATACTTCAGTTTTTGTCCTTCTTGTTTTGCTCTGTAGAGAGTTTTCCGTGTTGTATTTTTGTGATTAAACGTCTTTCTGTCTGTCTGCAGTTGAACAGGTGACCAACGTTGTTCTGTACTCTAATGACAAGTACGTCAAATCAGTGGCCAAAGAAGAGATTGGGTGAGTTTGGTTTTTAGTATTTAAACCTTTTCTCTCTCTTTCTGTCTGTGCTTGTTTTTTTTAATTAACGTTCAGCTTGTGTTTCTCCAGAGAGACATTTATTTTGAAAAAGACCTGTTCACAAAAAGGGAAATACAACTGACATGACCTGATGACTGAATCTAATTTGGATGTTTTTGGATAAATTCTAAAATTCTCTCTTTTTCCTCAAAGGAGAGCACAAGACACATGATTGACAGAGCAGGGCCTTGTCTCCCAAAAACATCTTCAGGCTTAGATGATCATAAAATCTTACGAATATTCTTATTCTTCTTATCGTATCTCCCAAAAGCATCGTAACTGAGGACTCATAGAAATGATCGTTGGAGGTTTAGAGCATCATAAGAAGCTGCAGAATGAACCAAAAACTACGTTTTAATGTTATTGTTCATTTTTCAGTCTATACTTTTTTCATGAACACATGAAATGATGACAGACTGAGATTCACAAGAGATGACTGCATATAGAATATGATCTTTAGAGTGACGTTAAGAAGCTCTGAAGTGCTGCTCTGGGAAGCGTGTAGAAATTTCACAGTATTTATAGAAACACACTTAAGTGTTCAGATAGGTGGCCCCGATCTGTGTGAAGAAGTAAAGCAGTGAGAATTTAGAGTTTACTTTGTGTTTGTGTCCAGTGACTCTGTGCCCTCTGGGACCAGTCTGAAGAAGGAGTACACTCTGTATCCTCTGCTGGCTCACAACAAAGACAGGAGAGGACTCGCTCTGGATGGACGACTCAAACATGAAGACACCAACCTGGCTTCATCCAGCATGTGAGACACTCTGAGACACACTGAGACACTCTGAGACTCTCTGGGACACACTGAGACTTTCTGAGACACACTGAGACACTCTGAGACTCTCTGGGACACACTGAGACTTTCTGAGACACACTGAGACTCCCCGAGACACATTAGGATTCTATGAGAGACACACTGAAACACAATAAGACTCTTTGAGACACCATGAGACTTTTTGAGACACACTGAGACTCTCTGGGACACATTTGGACTCTATGAGAGACACACTGAAACACACTAAGACTCTTTCAGACACACTGAGACTCTCTGAAACACACTAAGACTCTTTCAGACACATTAGGACTCTATGAGAGACACACTGAAACACACTAAGACTCTTTCAGACACACTCAGACTCTCTAATGATGATCGTGGAACTCTGACAAATAGATCTCTAACTGTCTGTCTCTTCGTCTGTCCGTCAGTGTGAAGGAGGAGGTGCTGAAGGAGGTTCAGGGGATTCTGGTCTCCTATAAGGTCGTGGTGAGGATGATTGCATCTGGGTAAGTCTGAAACACTTGGCATGCTGGGAAGTCGGCTGACAGCCTTCCTGCTCTCTGACATAAATCATCCTGAGATAAATATTAATGTTCTTATTTATAGTCAGAGTGTTTCCTGATAAAAAAGACTGTTTCATACGTGGAATATGTGACATTTCTGCTTCATCTCTGTTAGAATGAGGCTTTTTGTCATCAGACAGAGGACAATTTTATATTAATTGTCCTCATTCAGACATGAAAGGATATTTATGGATAGAAATGACTTTTTTTTTTACAATTAACACCTGGAATGATGAAGGCACTTGCATGTGATAGGGTAATAGGAAATGTAAAGAGACACTAAAGCTTTCTGAGAAAGCAGTGCTGAGTTCAATGCCATCAGGAAGAATCAGGAAATACAAAATCCAATCACGTGTTATTTTTCAGACAGGCAGCTGTAAATTCAGGCAGGTGAGATCCTGCTGGGACTGAGCTGTAATGAGGCAGTGGAACAGAAACCTGTGGAAACTGGAAAGTCTGACACATCACTGCTACATAACTCAGCAGAAAATAATATTTTCCAGAAACTAAACACAGCCGAGCTTCTGAGGAGTAAATTCTAATGAGTCAACTAATCGTCTGTCTCTCTTCTCTGTGTTTCTGTTCACACCAACAGGACGGTGGGATCCAGGTACGTTTCACCAAAATCTGCTCACACACACTCTGAGTCTCTGTAAACAGAAACACATGCTGAAATAGTTCAGCTCTGGAGCTACATGTGTGTTTGTTTTATTTACAGTGAGGTCTCTCTGGAGCTTCCCTTCAGACTGATGCATTCTAAACCTGATCCAGGTACATCCTCCATCTTCCTCCTCATATTAAAGTTCCTCTGTGTTAATAAACAAAGTTTCTCTTCACATTCAGTGTTTCTCACTAAAACTCACATCAGCTTTCACGCAGCAACATTTCCTCCTCCTGAACCTCTCTGACTTTGATGTTTGTTTGAAAGAGTCGGATCCCCAAAACTCTCTTAATGTCACAAAGTTTTTCTTGTGAAAGAAAAGAAATAAATGAGTGTCTACAGGTATTCCTCATGTTGTTGGGACTCGCCACATGAATCATTACATTGTAGGATGAAGACTTGGTTTAAGGTTACAGTTAAGTCTCCAGGAAATGAATGTAAGCCATTGTGTGTCCTTTGAAGTGATGGAAACATGACTGTGAGTGTGTGTGTGGAGTTAATCTGTGTTGATAATCTGTATGTTAATCTGCAGGATGTGACACAGCTTGTAGTTTAGATGCAGTAAGAAGAGCAACTCACTGCTGTCAGCGAGACACAGCAAGCTGCTTAACACACACATGTTTGTACCTGTGAGGACCCTCAGTGACATCATCCATGTCCTCCATCAGCCCAAAATTAAACCTGTTAAGCCTCTATAACATATTTCTATAAGACTCCTCAGTCTGATCTATACAGTGTGTGATGTGTTTGGCTCGTAGTGATGAACCTACAGAGACTCTGCAGCTCCTCTCGGCTTTACAGAGCTTTATAGTGAATTTCAGCTCATTGTTTATCTGTCCGGCTGCAACTTTACTGTTCTGGTTCACTCTCAGTGTCTCATAGCGTCGTTTTCAGAGAAAAAGCTGTAAAAAGCCGCTGAACACTACCTGCTAACAGACACAGTTAGCTGTAGACTAGCTGGTGAACATAGTGGAGCATTTAGCAGCTAAAGAGCCAGATATTTCCCTCAGGAGTTGGTAGAGAGTAAAAACAGCTAAAAGAGAAACACGACTCCACATGAATGATAATGTTGCTCCGTAACTGCTGGATGTGGAAGTTCAACATATCAATATCATCATACTTGTTTCTGATTAAATTTAACAGTTTTTTTTTTATAATCTGGGCCAAACTGCATGACCCTCTCTGTAAAATGTCCTAAAATTAACTGTTAAATACCTGCAAATTGCTCAGAATATTTCCAGGAAACTGGTATGAAATTAAAGAGCCTGATAAATAAAGTGTCACCTTGAGTTCATCCGTCATGTTCAGCTTTAATCTGAGTTGCAGGGAACTGATATTTATTCATGTAACTTGTTATTTTTCCTGAACAATAATTACTGATTTTTCTTGTCTCTTTTCCTGTCTGAACTCTGCATCTTCAGCCAAGGAGGGGTAAGATCATTTTGTTTTATTATATAAAAGTCTTGGAAATATCAGCAAACTGTAAAATAAAGTTATCAGCATTTTAAAAACATCTTTATCTTTAGTTTAAGTTTGTTCAAGGGTTTTTTTTAAAGATTCAGCAGCTGTTATCGACAGAAACGTGTTGGTGTTAAATAAAACCAGTTGTTCTGGAGGACAGCATAACAACAATCATAATAATAACAACAGCAGTAGCAGCAGCCAGAGAAGGATGCCATCAGGACTGTGAAGGACCGCGAAGGTTCGGCCCGGGACTCAGGTTTTCCTGTGAGATGAGAAAGCACAAAAAAACTCCGGGGAAGAAGCAAAGTTAGTGACATGCATTGATGTTACATGAATGCATACAGATGGAGAGGAGGAGGAGGAGAGAGGAGCTCAGTGCATCATGGGAAGTCCCCCAGCAGTCTAGGCCTATAGCAGCATAACTAAGGGCTGATCCAAGGCGAGCCTGGTCGGCCCTAACTATAAGCTTTATCAAAAAGGAAAGTTTTAAGCCGACTCTTAAACGTAGAGAGGGTGTCTGCACCCCGGACTGAATCTGGAAGATGGTTCCATAGAAGAGGAGCCTGATAGCTGAAGGCTCTGCCTCCCATTCTACTTTTAAAGACTGTAGGGACCACCAGTAAGCTGCATACTGGGAGCGCAGTGTTCTAGTGGGATAATACGGTATTATGAGCTCTTCAAGATATGATGGTGCCTGACCATTAAGGGCTTTGTAAGTTAGGAGAAGGATTTTAAATTCTATTCTAGATTTTACAGGAAGCCAATGCAGTGAAGCTAAAATGGGAGAAATGTGATCTCTTTTTCTAGTTTTAGTCAGAACACGTGCAGCTGCATTCTGGACCAGCTGGAGAGTCTTTAGAGACTTGTTAGGGCAGCCTATTCATCCTTCATCTGCATCAGTCTCCAGCTCTTCCTCCGTATCAGCTGTTACCTGAGGGTGCAGGTGGACGTCTCACATCCTGCAGCGTCCCGCTTTCACCTGTTTACACTCACGATGACACACGTTGGCTGCAAATTTAAGAAGCAGCACATCAGATGCAGACAGATACGTGAGAAACTGAGAAAAACCAAATGCCCCAAATTCACGTAACAGCTGATTATATGAAGAATAATCTCTTTATATGAACAAAAACTCTTTTAACTATTTTAACCGTCAGTATCAGGGTTTTATTCTTTCATGCGTTGATTCATGGAAGCTGTAATTATTCCAAAGCAGCAGTTCACATCGTTTTTGACTTGAGACCCTTAAAACAAAACCGTGTGAACTTCAATACAAGTATTAATATTCATCATCCTAAATTTACTGCACAGTGTCACGACTACTTTTTACACATAGAACACCTGGAAAATCACTGCAGTTCACCTTCAAAGAATCAACAATACAGTTTTATCCTGATTGGTTCCCTGTACAGATCAATACTGAGTCAATATGGATCAATACTGAAAAAACTGTGATCCAACTCATTACAGACTTTGACTTAAAATTGTATTTTGATGTTTTTTTTTCTCAGATTTTGGAGAAATGTTTACTAATCGCCTCAAAAAGCCGGGATTCTTGCTCTTTGCAAACAGAAACAGCAGAATTGAATCTACTGACAACGTTTCTTTCTCTTTCTAACTCAATACCTGGCAGCTGAAGATTCAACCAAACACTGACTTTTCCTTTTCAGACTGTTTTGTTCAAATACTTTTCAGGGTTGTGACGACAAAACAAAAAGCAAATGAAGAAAACTTTCACACGTTTGAAAACACTTGTGCAGCATTTAGAAGAAAACGCTGCAAAAACAGAAACACGCTGCAAGTTGTCGGGTTATGTGTGTTTTCTATGCTGTCGTATGTTGAGCTCTCAGGGCCACCGTAGTCTTAAGAAGTAAAGTAATCCATTAATTCAGGAGCTTAAAGCAAATCTGTCTCTGTGTCCCTGCAGCGAGTCTGACGACATGGTGTTCGAGGAGTTTAAGCGAGTTTACCTGAAGGGGCTGATCGGAGACGACGACGAGTCTCCTACTGAGGCGTGAAGAAGAACTAAGACGTGTCTGCTCCTGCTGTCAGTCGCCATCACAGCTGAACAGAAACACAGTTTGACTTGTAGAAGATTCTCATCAGACTGCTGCAGAGTTTAATAACCTCCTGATGTTTCCTCTTGCTTCAGAATAGATCACTGTGGTTCATACTGAGGCTGCGATGAACTCTGCAGCCTGCAGGAGGCGACACTTAAGTCCAACACACATCAGACGTGTCGCTTCTTAAAAACTCACTTAAAAAAATCTCTAAATCTGATGATTCTTGGAGACATTCAGCTTCTATTTAGAACCACAAGAATCACAATGAAACCCGTGTTTTCTCACATTTATTGGACATAAAACAAACTGTTTAATAAACTGTTTCTGTCACATCTTCACATCAGCGAGCAGACAGTCAGCGTTCAGATTAATGTAGAAGCTTGTTAATCTGCCTTGTGATCAAATAAATGTCATAGTTAGACTTTAGATGCATTTTGAAACAACTTAAAGATAAAATATCATGTTTATAAATGTAAATCTGATGCGTTAAAGGCTTTTAGAGTTGATTTAATCTACTTCATTCATGACGTCGTAGTTAAACCTGTTTTTACTTATTTTTCTTTACAACATTTTATTCTGTCATTTATTGCATGTTTGTTTCAGGTAGACACACATAGAGGTCAGAGGTCAGAGGTCAGAGGTCAGAGGTGGTTGGAACCTGCAGCCTCCTTCTGTCAAACTGTGATAAGTTTAAACTCTGATATTTTATGTATTAAACTGTATTAAAGTGTAAATAGTTACAGTCCTGTCTGATAAAGCTTCCTGGTCTGAAGTAAAACAAACTTTCTGTTGCCAACAATTTTGTGAATATTGTTTTTCAGACAAATGTGCTTATTTTGGAGTAAAAACAACTATCATTTCATGAATTATCAGCTCTCTGTCAATGAAACTAAATGTGATTTTACGTGGGGTAAACCATTTCTAATTCTTTCATTAGATTACCATCATTATGTGAAGCATGATAACCAGTTTTATCATAACGTGATGATTCAGAGCTGCTGAAGACTCGGTGACACAAACTGAGGATTTCTTTCCATGTTTTATTGGAGTTTTTCTTAGAAAGAACAAATAATATTCAGCTGGAGTGACAGAAAAACCACAAACCAAAAACAAACAAGAATATCAGGTGTTTAAAGTTTCTAATGACAAAACTGTTGGTCCTGTTATTTTATATAAACCTTTAAATCTGGTGTGTTTACAGTCAAACAGAGAACCAGCTCATCACCTTCTCAGACTGATGTTATTAAAACATAAAACTGTTCTGATTCAGTTTCTCACAGTTACAAACACACAAACACTCACCTAAAATCCATCCAGCTTTCATGTCTCATTAACTTCAATCTAAAACAGTGAAAGAGTCCGTTTCTGTCTCCAGTTTTCCACACAAATCGTTCCGCTGCAGGATCGATCAGCAGCTGGAAAACTGTTGATCTGAACCAGAACCTCCTGAAACACCCAGAGACTCGAGTCGTCTTTGTTCCATTGTTGGAGAACAGAGCAGACATACTTTTGGGAAACCCTGCCCAGCTGTAACAATGTGGATCTAAAGCGAGCTCGTATATCACTTAACACTGACGCTGTAGGATCAGTGTCAGGGGATCATCAGATGACAAAGACTCCAACAAACTTTAGAAATCACACCAGAGTCATACAAAGAGAGAGATGAGACGGATACAAAAGATTCACACCTGCTGACAAACACAAAAACAAGAAGCATCGCAGTGAAAACTAGCGAGACAATCAGTTCAGGAGTGAGAGACGTCCTCCTGATCTGCTTCTTTGTTACAAATAAACTAATCAGGACTCCAGATAGGAGCTCACTGTGGTGACTTAACTGTGTTTAAAATGTAAATACAAAGACGCCAAGAAAATGAACATGAAAGGACAAACAGCAAAAACAAATGAAGCTACAACACTGAAGCAAAACAACAAATCTACAGATCTGAAATAAAATAGGATTAAACTTTTGTTACCGGCTCGACAGAAAACATTTCAGCTGAAACTAACAAACTGGTTAAAAGAGACTTTGGCAACTGAGGAGTTTAACGTGCATTTGGCTTTAAACAGCAGTGTAGTGATGGAGAAATAAATACCACTTTCACACATAAATCCAGTAAAGGAAAATGTATTGTGCTCAACCTGAAACCAGTTCCCCAAATAAACCTCCAGATCTGTGGTTTGATCATGTGACTCCAGAACGACACATAGCAGCGTTTTCTAATCTGGCGCCTCTATCAGCAGGAATCAGAAGGACGACATCATCTGTCTGTGTTTTATAAAACCTTTGAACACATCACTGTTAAACAATAATGATGTTTTATGATGTGACGGCGCTGTGGTTCAGGTCTGATTAGGTTTAGGGAAAGATGATGATTTTGGGTTAAAATGATTTGTTAAGGTTAGAGGAACATGTGGTGGGTTCAAATGACTTCTTCTTTAAGTTAGGTCACCTTCGTCGTCACGGCTATAATAATAACTACGGGGTAAAGGTTAGGGGATGATCAGGAGAACAGCGTCTCCTGTTTGGTTAAAGCCTCCATCCACCTTCCTCCTCTGTACGTGCATTTTGTTGCTCTATATTACTACGGCTACTAGATAGCATTGGTCACTGAAACGTAAATATAGTATGTAGTTTTGGGCCACTGGCAATTATTGTGTAATTTTTCTCAGGAGCAGTCTCTTTATTTGACCCATTCACACCCAGGTGAACATATGTTCTCCTCATTTTATTGCTTCTATGTGAAAGGGAACAGAAACTTTTATTGGTTTGGGGTAATTTTTGTGTTCAAGGTCAGTACACAACGTTTGGCTAGAGTAAATAGTTTACTGGTGACTGTCTCTCTTGTTGTCTTATCAACAGCTGTAACTTTGGTGGTTTGGACTAATCTAATCCTCAGAGTGTGTCTGTGCGATGACTGGTGCATATTTTTAAGAGTAGCATGTTACGGTGGTCTAAAATAATTTATTTCACACTGACACCTTCTACAGGTTACCAGAAGTGGTTTATTCATCGTTGAAGCTAATTGGATCCATTACCGGCAGGTGAAGTTGGGGTTGTGGGGGTGCTGGACCCGGGCAGATTGCCCCAGCTGTATCCACCAGGAGGTGGGGTCATTGGGAGTATGGGGGCTCTGAGTAAGGCCATATCACATGTATCTGGGTGGAGCAAGTAGCCAGAGAAGGTACTGCTGCCCTCGCTGCCGGCGTACATGCCATTAGTGATCGAATCCTTCACCTGAATCCACACCCTGTCCCCCCGGGCCAGGTGGAGGATGACTGAATGCGAGGTGGTCCCTAACACTTTAGGGTCTGTCGTTTTGACAACTGGCATGAAATTATGAAAGAGTCCAACTTTGAGGACCCGCTCATGGACGGTGAGGTGGTAGCTGAAGACGTAGGTGCCATTGATGGGGGCGGTGTAGAGGCCGGTGGAGGGGTCGTAGCTGCCCTGGATGTTGTAGAGAAGATGGGAGAAGACCACTGGAGCGTTGGGCGGCGGGAAACTGGATGTCAGTACTGCAGAGAAGGCTGACTGGATGCTGGGCATGCAGGGACCAGGAGGACCCATCATCCCCATTTGCCCCATGTCTCCTTTGTCCCCCTGTATCCCTTTCTGCCCTGCAGGCCCTGTCTGTCCCTGGTCCCCCTTGTCTCCCTTGCCCCCCCTCTGCCCTGGACTCCCATCTACTCCGTCTGTACAATTACACTTCCCCTGGGGCCCCGATTCTCCTTTCACACCCTTAGATCCAGGGGCACCAGGCTGACCCATATCACCCATGTCACCCTTAAGGCCTTTGGGCCCTAATGGTCCTTGGGTACCAGGCAGACCTCTGGGTCCTGCAGGGCCAGGCAGACCACGTGTTCCTGGGGGACCCTGGCTAGACTCACAGGCATATGGACAGACACCATCGTCTCCTTTAGGACCCTGATCCCCTGGGCGACCCTCCAAACCTTGCTCACCTTTATCACCTGCGGGACAACAAAGACCAGGTCAGGAACTGGAACTGAACACCTGATGGACCAATGACATGAAAGCACCTGATGACTCTGTTTTGTTCCTCACCTTTGAAGCCTCTGTCTCCTTTGGGTCCTACAAACCCCTGAAGTCCCCGACATCCTTTCTCACCTTCGTCTCCTTTCTGTCCTGAAGGTCGAACACAGCGACACAGACAGAGACGACACCATCAGTAACAGCAGGGATACCAGCAGCAGTGGTGGCATTAGAGACGGGAGCAGCAGTAGTAAAATGAGGAATCAGGTCTGTGTTTTGAGAGCTGAAGCTTGTTACCTTTGACTCCGGGTCTGCCCACAAAACCTGGAGGACCTCTGAATCCCGTCAGCCCTCTTCTTCCAGGACTACCTGGACTACCTGACAAGGAGGAAGTGACACAGATAGTTACATAGGATGATTTATATTTTCTCATTTGGCAGATGCTTTAATCCAAAGTGACTTACAAGTGAGGCGAGACAATCAAGAGTCCGAAAAGAGCCATGCTACAAACTCTTAAGTACCTGACAAGGTACAAGTGCGATGAGAAAGTTTTTATAAATGTATCTGTTATATTTAATATATAAAACTAAGGAATAACAGGAAGTAGACAAGTACATAGGAATCACCATAAGCAACAAGAAAGAAGTGCAGCAATCAACAACAACAACCTAATAAGGTTAAAGGGGCTCAAGTGTTGAGGTGTCATGGAAGAGTTTCAGGTGTTTCTTGAATGCACCAATCAAGTCAGCAGACTGTGGGGCTGTATCAGTAATTGCTGAATTATCTGTACAGTATTATCATTTAATAGATAATACTGTCAACAAAATGCTAAACCATGACGGAGATAGTAGGTGTCGCCATCCTGGATCAGTGGTGCCTCCTTGAACCCGGACATTTCAGTCACTGAGAGTCTCATAAAATTAATTGTGAGAGAAATTTTGAAAATACAGTTTAGTTTCACCTCATTTATGATTTCTTTGCTTATAACAAACCTTATGACAATATACCAAATCCTTATTATCTGAATTATGTATAGTTGGTGTGTTTTTATTGTGTTTATGTTTCTTGTTTTTGTGTTTTTATGCTGCAAATAGAATTTCCTCTTGTGGGACGATTAAGATCTGAACTGAACTTTCACTATGAATTAAAGTTAACGACACACAGTAACGCTGCTGCAGCTGCAGACTGAGGTTACTGTACCTGGCAGTCCCCGGTCCCCGCGGTCTCCTTTGGGCCCCTCGGTGCTCTTGCAGTGTGTGCAGAGACAGAACCAGGGGATCTGGTCTGGGGGGACCGGCACCGGGGCCTGCAGCAGCATCTGGCAATACGCCTCCATCGCTCCGGCCGGCGGCTCCGTCATGTTGTCTCCGTCTGGGAAGAAACTGCCATCCATGGGGGGGTAGGGAAGGGTTGGAGGAGGATCGACGGGGGGTTCCCAACCGTCCGGGGAGAAGGGCTCCGGCATCGCCGTGGCGATGGAGAGGGAAACCGCCATCAACAGGAAGTGAAGAAAGGTCATCATGGTCTGAAGAGAGAGAGAGAACTTTAAAACTGAAATACAAAACGTTTTAAAGGACCAGTCTGCTGTTCATTAGCTAAAATAATCACACACTTCACATTCCTGCAGATCGTTGTCCAATAAGTTTAGATTGATTTCTTTCCTTTGATGTCAGTTGATTTGTATGAAGACGATGACGATGATGATGATGATGATGATGATGCTGAAGGTTATGTGCAACTCATAAAACTTTTGTTGCTTTGAAAATGCAGAAAAAAAATCTCTTTTTTTTAATTTTAAGTCTAACTAACTCTGTAACTGTGCACTTAATATCATAAAACATCTGTAAAGATGCATAAAAGATGACAAATATTTTTGATTGATTTTGCTTTTTATAAGTAACAAAGAAAGAAAAAACAAAACGCTTATATAAAGATGAAATGAATCAATTCACACATATACATAAATACATAGTCACATCTCTCTCTGGGAGAAAAAACAATTCTATAATTCATATCACAAATACATAATTATTGATTTAATTCAATACTTTGCGGTTACTTTAAATGTCTCTGTATTCTTATGTTCCTGTTATTTATTATATATCTTATACATCATTTTAGACACATTTCCCAAAAATTCAAATTCTATTTAAAATTCAAAATTTCCAACAAGTCCTCCAGATTTAAAGAAAAAACATTTGTTTTAAAGACAAATGAATCATATAATTTTAATGAAAACCTCACAGTGAGTCTACAGGTGTTCTTAAAGGGCCAGTGTTCACTTATTAAAGGTTAATTACAACTAATGAAACTTTACCAAGAAAGGATAAATTACAGTGATGAATCAATTATTTTAAAAAATACATTAAAACAGTAGTAATATTAAATAAATCAGAGCCAGAACAATTTTATTTATTGTACCTGTATGTTATAAATATATCAGGATTATGATTTGCTATTTTATAGATTTATAATCTCTCCTTCCTCTCATTTAATAAGAGTGTTATTATCATTATTATTCATTTGTGTATGAGTCACATTTTGAATAACAAATGTGTAAATTGTGTAAAACCATATTTATATATCTTTAAATTTCAATCTCTAATCTATTTTATACTTTACTGTACCTGCTTTTTTAGTTAATTTTACACTTTTAATGTATAATTTACAAATATTTAACATGTTTCTTTTTGCTCACATTTTCAGTCTGTCTTTATGTATCATTTTACAAATCATGTTTCATATTTGTAAATATATAATTAAATTAATTCCTTTTAAGATTGTTAAAATGTTCGTTTGCTTCAGTCGATTTAAAAGATGAAAGTCTGTCAGTGTTTCACTCACCGAGTCGTCGTTCAGTCTGAAGAGTTCTCGAACCTGCAACTGATCTGATCCGACAGACCAACAGCTGCTAATAAAACACCTGGACTCCGCCCACAGACACAGGTGTGTGTGTGTGTGTGTGTGTGTGTGTGTGTGTGTGTGTGTGTGTGTGTGTGTGTGTGTGTGTGTCTTTGTTGAGTAAGATCTAGGCCTGTGTTTTTGTGTTTCTGTGTTTTCTCTCTAATGTATAATGTGACCTCATTACAATAATACACACAGGTGTCACATCACAATGTACACACGAACACACACACACACACACGAACACACACACACACACACACACACACATGTTTAACACATCTGTGTATTCTGTTGTAATCGTCACATTTCTTACAGTAAATCTGTAACACAAAACATGTTAAATAAAACTTTAAAGGTGCTGCTGTGTGTGACACACAAAACACTGACTGACCCTCATCATCATCATCATCATCATCATCATCATCATCATCAGGCGTCACTGCTTATGTGACAAAAGTAAAAGAACCTTTTACACAACAGTTTCTGTCGGAGACGTTTCGCTCCTCAAACACAAAAGAATCAACAGAACAGAAAACAGTAAAGAGGTCGACAGCAGATCACAAGTTTCTAGTGCAGGTTATAAACACGCATCAACACGCATCAACACGCATCAACACGCATCAACACGCGTGTTCTGAGCTGACAACAAGAGAGGAAAGTACATTTTTACATCTTGATATGTTCTGTGGTGGAAGAAGTAGTCAGATCCTTTACTGCAGTAAAAGTACCAATAAAGCAATGTAAAAAATACTCCATTACAAGTAAAAGTCCTGCATGAAAAATCCTCCTGCAGTAAAAGTACATAAGTATTATGAGCTTGATGTAGTTAAAGTATTGCAGTAAAAGTACATGTCCAATACAGCGACGGAAAAATACTCCATTACAAGTTAAAGTCCTGCATGAAAAATCAGAATAAAAGAATTAGCAGCTAAATTTACTGAAAGTACTAAAGTAAAAGTATTTGTTTTGCAGGAAAAAATTAGGCTGCGACTGATATATTCAACAGATTTAAGAAAGTACATAAGCAGCATGTTATTGTTGTGGCTGCTGGAGGTGAACCAGAATAATCTGAAGGAGATGATAAACTGGCTTTCAGAACTTTTCTTTAATCTTTGCATTTTTGTGAAATATTGGAGAGTTTTACCTCTTTTGGCCTCCAACAGATACTGAAACCATGTGAGAGGAAACGTTAACAACTCACAGACATCTGAAATGTGAAAGTATTGCAGTAAAAGTACATAAGTATTATGAGCTTGATGTAGTTAAAGTATTGCAGTAAAAGTACATAAGTATTATGAGCTTGATGTAGTTAAAGTATTGCAGTAAAAGTACATAAGTATTATGAGCTTGATGTAGTTAAAGTATTGCAGTAAAAGTACATAAGTATTATGAGCTTGATGTAGTTAAAGTATTGCAGTAAAAGTACATAAGTATTATGAGCTTGATGTAGTTAAAGTATTGCAGTAAAAGTACATAAGTATTATGAGCTTGATGTAGTTAAAGTATTGCAGTAAAAGTAGTGGTTTGGTCCCTCTGACTGATATATTATTATATATGACATCATTAGATTATTAATAGTGAAGCATCAGTGTTAGAGCAGCATGTTACTGTTGTAGCTGCTGGAGGTGGAGCTAGTTTACACTACTTTATATACAGTTAGCTAGTTTAGTCCAGTGGTTCCCAACCTAGGGGTCGGGCCCCTCCAAAGGGTCAGCAGATAAATCTGAGGGGTGGTGAGATGATTAATGGGAGAGGAAAGAAGAAAAAACAAAGTTCTGATACACAAATCTGTTTTCAGTTTTTGGACTTTTTCTCTAATCTTTGATTTTTGCTGAAATATTGGATCATTTGAACATTTATTGAAATGAAAGCATGTGAGAAGTTTAGAGGGAAAAATCACTATTTGGTGGAGCTGTTAACAACTCATAGACATGTGAAATGTGACCCCGACTACACACTGCTTTTTGTAAGACGTCAAAAGCACTTTACTACTGTACTTTACTTGAGTATTTCCATGTGATGCTACTTTCTACATTTCAGAGGGAAATATTGTACTTTCTACTCCACTACATTTATTTGACAGCTTTAGTCAGTAAATTCTTTTTTCCTCTTCTTGCTCCCCTCAGGGTCCTTTTTTTTTTTTAGAAAATATGGCCTCTCATTCCACCGCTATGCAGACGACACACCAATCTATCTGCCTTTGAATTGGAAAGATACAAACTGGTTAAAACCCTTGCTGGACTGTCTCGAGGACATTGAAGCTTGAATGGACTTAATTGTTTTAAGCTTTAATGAGAGTAAAACTGAAGTCCTGATTCTTGGACCCAGTGGTGCCTGTGATGCCCCCCCTGATGGACATGTGTTCCCTGGAACCATATGTAATGGTCCAATCGAGCTTTTTCCAGCTGAGGGTTTTATCTTTTAATGATTGTGAGAGGGGTTATACATGCTTTTATCTTGTCCTGACTTGATTACTGTAACAGCCTTTACGTTGGTGTGAGCCAGGCCTCCCTCTCACGCTTACAGCTGGTCCAGAATGCTGCAGCTCGTCTTTTTATTTCCCTGCACTGGCCTCCCTCCACTGACGCCCTGTACGTTTTAGGATTGATTTGAAAATGTTATTGTTTTCCTGCAGATCATTAAACGGGCTCCAACCTGTTTCTCTGACCTTTTACAACCATCAAGGTCACTCAGGTCTGCTGACCAGTTGCTTCTGTTGTTGTTTCTTAAATGTGATTTATAAATAAATTTGAGTAGAGATCTGAGTAGTTACTTTTACTTTGACATAAAATAATATATTTTAATATTTTAACAGTTTTGTTTGTTTAAATGTATTATGTATTTTGTTTGAATGGTATCAATAAAGTGTATTATTATTATTATTATTAATATATAATGCAGTACTATTAATCTAAAATTGGCTTCACATTGATGAAATGCAACATTAAAATGCTTTTACATGTATTTGTTAGTGATAAAAACAAACAGTATATACAGTATAATATACTACAATAATACTCTGCATAATGAGTATTTTTACTTTTGATACGTGAAGTGCATTTTGCTGATAATATTCATGTTCTTTTACTTGTAATGGAGTATTTAAATGATTAATGAATGCTTTAAAGTAAAGCATCCAATCACATCTCTTTGTTCAGTCAGGCAGTGGACTGATGGAACCAGGATGGACGTCCAGATGTCCACATGAAGACAATACTGGACTCTTCTCGTCTCTGTCTGGACACCCTGAAGTCCATCATCGAGTCTTGTTCTGTTCATAATGATCACACTGTGTGTTATATTAGTTCAGCTGCTCTATAAACTCTGATTGTTGTTCATGTGAACATTGACTTTGCTGGTGAAGCAGCAGTTTGGTTCCCACTGCAGAGCTTCTTTCATGCGTCAGCTGACCTGATTAGGACTTCAGAGGCCGTCCTGATAATGCAGAGGTGTAACTGTAATCCTTTTCTGAACGCACCATCCAGCCGGGCTGACTGAAGGCCGTCACCGGATCCTCAACAGAACAGTCTAAAGGTGTGACATTATTACTGCAGAGTCCTGGGAATTAGGATGGGGGGTTCATGTAGGTCAGCTGTGGGCTGGTGTGATCATGTAGGCCAGGTGATACACCTGCATCCTGAGAGCCGTGTTCAGCTCCCATCGGACCCCCGCTGCCGCTCTTTGTGTTAAACGTGTCGTCACGTGTTTGCAGAGCTGTGTGATGACTGTCTGATGGAGGCTGAAGCTGAACACACACACACACACACACACATACACACACACACACACACACACACACACACACACACACATACACACACACACACGCACACACACACACGATACCTCAGTGTTTGACGGAAAAGGAGGTTTATGTTCAGCCGGAGGGAAAACTTTGAAGATGGATAAACACTGACCTGAAGAGAGACACACAATATGTGTGTGTGTGTGTGTGTGTGTGTGTGTGTGTATGTGTGTGTGTGTGTGTGTGTTTGTGTGTGTGTGTGTGTGTGTGTGTGTGTGTGTATGTGTGTGTGTGTGTGTGTGTGTGTGTGTGACAGACAGTCGGTGTTACTGAAGTTAAAGACAGAAACAGATCACAGACTGATATGACTGAAGTCTCTGCGGGACAATAAACTTGTTCGATATGAAATATAAATATATTATATAATATATATTATATAATATTATCTTCTATATTATTTAGTATCTTTATTAGCTTTTTATTTATTGTGGTTTTCTCTTTATCTCTGTGTATTGTGTATTTGAATTGTATTAAATATATTGTTATTATATTTATTAATTAATAATGTTATATTTGTTTCGTCGTCTCATTTAGACTGCGTTGTGTTTTCCAAGTGTCAAATGTTAAAAACACAATAAAACCAGTGTTAAAAGACTCTTCACTGATATGAACAGATGTTACAGGTGAATAACACCTGGAATAAGACAGAAGTTTCACATATTTGTAATAAACTGAAATAACATTTGATTTGTTCATCAGTTATCAATCACAGAGTGTTTACATGCACGTTAATGCACATTAGTGTCCCGGCTTTGAGTCTTATTCTGGTTTTGATCATATTCCAGTTTACATGTGCAACACATAAGCAGGATCCTGGAGAAGAAACTATTGATTAGAATATAACTGAACTTTATGACGAATGGTACAAAAACTCACCAAAATCATCACAACCTGCACAAAACTATCTTTACTCACCCAGTTAAACATGATTTCCAGATGAAAAAGACTCATTAAAAGGCCTGTAGATGTTTTAATGGAATGCCGTTATCGCGTATTGTTGTCAGCAGATTTATTTATTGATCTTTTAATTATTCTTTTAGGCAAGAAAAGGCAAGTTTATGTTTATGTGGCAGAAGTCACACACTTGGGGAAATTTCAAAGTTTACAAAAAAAATTATAATTAAAATTAAAAATTAAAACAATAATGGAAAAATTAAAAACAGATGTGAATTAAAAAATGTTTTAATCTGTTGCAGTTTTGTATATTTTATGTCGTGTATCTACAAAGCTTCCATGCAAAAGAGAAAAATCTGCTGTCATTGGACCATCAGGTTCAATGAATGAATGAATGAATGAATGAATGAATGAAAGGTTAGAATTAGGTTCATGTTGGGCTCGGGGGCTCGGGGATGTGTTATATCAGTGAGGGTCCTCACAAGTATAAAAGTACAAATGTCTCTGTGATACTTCCTGCTGGTTTCCTACAAAAACATGAACTGGAGGTGAAACTGGATCCCAGTGATCCCAGTCTACACCCCTGTGCTGACCCTGTTTCTGAACACACACACACACACACACACATGCTCTCTGACTGACCTCGAGCGTCATCCTGCTTCCTGTCACAGCTCTGTTTTATTTGCTTTTAACAAACATCCTGGAAATCTAAATCTGTGGTTCTGCCTTTGTTAAGAACAAAAGATTAGTTTTGTTTTTTTAAATAAGAAGCTAAAGCAAAGTCTTTCTACACACGGTCACAGACACAGTGATCATCAGGGACTAACTGTATTTCTCAGGTTTTTGAGAACAATATAACATCAATAAATCTCTCTGAACTTTGTTTCTTGTTGGTTTATAGTTGGAGGCCGTCCTGAGATGATTACTGGAGGAGGAAATAACACAATTCAGTTTATTTTTCAGATGTTTCTCTAAAATCTGTGGACGTTTTACTTCTTCAAACTGTCTGAGAAGCCATAAAAAAAAAAACAATTTTCGTTTCTAAAATAATTAAAATGAAATAAACTAGAAATAAAAAAATGAAAAAGAAAAAAATGATGATCGCTCCTCCATTCAAGACTGCACGGACTAACACACAATATTCATATTTGCTCTCTGGATACATAAAATGCTGTATGATCACTGTTCTTAAAGGATATCAAATCAAATTAGTGTGAGCAGCTTTTCTGACTTACACATAAATGAGTTCATTCAATTTCAGCTGAAATTAAAAGACATTCTATTTCACTTTACTTTATTTTATTTTACTTAATTCAATCTAATTTTACTTTATTTCATTTTATATTTTTTTCGCTTTATTTCATATAAAAGTTAATTAAGTGACCATGTGTTTTGTTGTAATAACCCATTTTGACCACCAGAGGTCAGTAAGCACCCCTCTCATCCCCTCCTGTGCGCTGTCCGGTCCCCGCCGCTGGGGGGCGCTCCCTCCCCTGGTCCTCCCCCGGGCTCTGATGGCAGGATGGCGGAGGCAGGGGGACCGGAGTCCGCCGCGGCCCGGTGCCCGGACGAGTCGTCGGACAGCGAGCCGGAACAGGAGCCCGGAACTCCGCAGAAACTCATTCGGAAAGTGTCCACGTCCGGCCAGATCCGCAGCAAGGTACAGAGCGGTTAAATCCCGCTTTTATTCCCGCACATGAGCTCTGCTCAGCGGCTGTTTTCATTCAGCGGGGGAGGGCCACACAGAGCCCCGAGACACACCGTCCTCCTCCAGGGCGAGAACGATGCGCCAAACTCCATGAAAAAATCTCAGTTTTATATTCCCCTCCTCAAAGGACAAACAACATACAAAATACAATATCAGCTTAGACATTGTCCGAATCCACAGGAGCCCGTTTTATATTCGGCATAATACAAACAACCCGAATATAATGTGTGTTTATAATACTTGACCTTTTAAAACCGGTTTGACACTTTTTACCACATCCTCTTCCTCCGCTTCTCACTGCGGTCGGCAGCACTGTGAAGCTTTTAAAGAAAGGGCAGTTTAATTAAAATCTGTGCTGCTTGGTGGATTTTGATTATGCCGAATAGAAGACAGGATGCTATTGAACCGTGAAAAGAACCAATCACTTGTTTTGACTTTGCGCACATTTCTTAAAGAGCAACTGAAATAAAAATCAGATCTGTACCTGCGAGCTGCACATTTTGCGGTGAGGGCCACAGCTGCTACACTAACAGTCCCGATCAATTAAATTACCTGGATTATAATTAATAAACACTTGATTCTGGTGAAATTTCTGGTTAAAGCATATTTAAAGACCGTGACTTTGAAGTGTAGTTTTTATGTAATTTGCATTTATCCAGCCGTGATGTGTAGCTGCCAGCTAAGAAAATTAAAACCACGAGCAAAGTAGTGTCCAAAGTAAATTCAGGCTTTAAGTCGGTAGAAAATTAACCGCAAATGGCGGTAATAAATGTAAATATAACACACATTCAGGGGAAATGTTGTTTCTTTGCAGCGCCGGTAGTTTAATGCTAGGCTAACCTGGCTAACGATGCTAGCCGGAGGGTCGTAGGCCCGGTGGAAAGCCCCGACGTTTCCTACTGCCGCCCACCCGGCCGAGGTGGGCTGCAGTCCGGGGTGACCTCGGGTCGGGGAGGGGGGGTGGGGGGGGGGGGTGGTTTGTGTTGTTCGGTGTTAGCGAGACGTCCCGCTTTACGAGACATAACGGTCCTCCGGCTGAAGGTTTATCATGTTAGATTATGTTCATTTCAACGTTCAGTTTAACAGAAATGTCGCTAATTAGTGAGTCGCTACCTTCATCAAACACTCAGCACGGTTTACGAATGTAATTTTAACATATAACACATGAAACTGCATTTAAAGCGGTTTGTTAAACTTCACTTAAGGTTATCAGTTGTATTGGCTATGTTGCCTTAAAGTGCCTGTAAAAAGCTCGGAAATACCTGTATCACTGCGGTGAAGCGTCTTCACTTGCAAACTGAACAGTGAATGCGGTTTAAAACTTTATCACACACTTCTGTAAAGTTTTTTTTTTAGCGGTTTGATGTCGAACACAGGCAGAAAAGTCTTTGTCCCTGTTTCCAAATGACAGTTTGTGTGCAGTCCTGACAGATTTAATGTCTCATGAGGTGTATTTTTCTTAGAATAATTAATTTCCTTGTTATAAATGTTTGTTTCATGCATTAGCTGCTTTCACTAATGACAAGAACCTGGATCAATATTGTTTTGGTGATTCAGGACCTGTGCAATCCATCGTGAGTCAGAAGTCGATATTCCTGACTTCCAGTCTAAATGTGTCCCAGTGCATCTGCTCTGGAAAACATGGACGCCTGCTGCAAACTGGTGTTTGTAGGGTGACGAACACGCAGCGTTTCATTCCAACCCGACACAGCAGCTGATTCAACAGGTGAACAGACTAGTAAAGAGCTGCAGTTTGCTCTGACGGACTTTCATCAAGAACTAATCAGCTGGATGCAAACAGCAGCTGCACAGTTGTTCCAACACGTTTCACAATACAAAGACCTCAAAGGCAAAACATACAAGAAAACTTAACAAGAGTGAAACATGTGATGACAGTATTCTGACTTTTCTTTCTCTGATGGATTAATGGATTTCTCTCCAGTTGGAACAAAGCTCTCGTTGCAGCGCTGCGTTCTCATTGGCTGAAGAGCGACAACAAAAAATATCAAAATCAAACAGTTTGAGAACAATTCAACCGCTCATAAATAACAAACCTGCGACAATTAATACAAAGTTTAAAAAGTCTTTCAATAACGTGTTTATTCTTTGGTGTTTCATATTTATATATGTATATATTTTGTTCTCTTAAATAATTAAAACTGATCAACTAGAAACATGTTTTCAGTGTTAAAACGATCAGTAACATGTGAGACGAGTCCAGTCAGTCTCTGCTGGAAAACAAGCTTTTATGATCCCAATAATTAACACAAATTTAATAAATCTCTGCAGTATTTTGCAGTTTTGCTGAATTACAACAACTTTTCTGCTTGAAATAAACGTTCAGCAGGAATTCAGAAGGAATCGTTTCATACATCAGCTGAACTTTGTTCTTCATTTAATCTGAACTCAGTCAGAAGAACACAAACAAAGACGGACATAATAAAATTATTGATGATTTTATTTGCTGCTGATGTTGAGCTGAAAGTTTATTTAATAAAGGTTATAAATGGAACTCAACACAGTATTTTCTGTGTTATAGAACTTTGAGTCCTGATGGTTCTCATGTTCAGAAAATACATGAAACATTAGAGCTGAAATATGCAGGAAGTTATTAATATGTTAATATATATTATTAATATGACTCTTCACTGGCAGCAGTTTCAATAAATCACATTATTTTACTTTGATTGCAGTTTTTCCCTCAATTTTACTGCAAAAAGATCAAATTTATCGCAATTTTTGAGAAAAGCTGCTGTGAAATTCTTCAGTTTTTATTCATCCAATATTGCTTTAATTTAGGACAGTTACAGATGAATAAATTATTATTATTATTATTATTAATGCATAAGATACAGCACAAAGAAGAGCTCAACATACATGTGCAACTAGAAGAGTTCAGTAGAAAGCAGATCAGTCAAGATGGCGGCGAACTGTCAAACTAAATGCTTTACGCCGTGGTAACGCATGTCGTAAAACGTGAGGACTGCTGAAAACAGTCTAAGCTTTACAAAAGGCTCATAACGAATCTTATCAATATTTATTTCAATTAACAACAAAACCTTCAAGGTACCGAAATTTGGCAACGAGGTGTGAGCGCTCCGTCTGGAGGCGTTCAGGTGCAGTGTTGAGCGTAGGTCAAGTGTAAATGAACGCTTCAGGTGGGTTTCGCCTCTGAGACGTGAGCTGCGTAGATGAACATCAGAGCACATCTGTTACATGTGACGCATACGTGATAAACGTCTTTTCAAAAAACTTTTATTAGTGATACAGTTAACGAGACATAGTGGAAAGAAAAAAACAACAAACAAAAGACAAATCAAGCAAATAAACAAACAAATAAACCAAAAAGAATGACAAACAACAACAATGACAACATCATATTACAATGAAAAACATAATAAACGTAAAGAGCAACTAAGCAATATGGATTGATTAGGGGCGAGAGAGAAGAAGTGAGAGAGAGCTAATAATTATTATAATAATAATAATAATACAACAACATACAGTAATAATGATAATCTTGTTTGTTAGTGTTACTGTGGCGGCAGTGGCAGCCACAATAACAGTAAAATGTGTTAAATAATTAGATATTTATATTAATTCATATTAATTTGAGTTAATATTAATTAATTTGAATGAATATGGCTATGGGGGGGGGGAGCCCAGGGAGGGGAGGACACCGTCAGCTTCTCATACGACAGCGTGAAAAACACGTGTGACGCGTTCGCTGTCTAGACACGAGGTTAACATTAGAGCTCAGAAGATTATAGAAGAGTTTACTCAACTTTGAGAGCAGATGAAATAACTCAACATATTTAAAATGTTACAACTTTGTACAAAATTAAAATAAAGCACAACCAATGTAAACTGTAAATGATGAAGATAAATAAATATACAGAAAGTGTGAAATAACAGTAACTGTGGTTTTGTAGTTTTTGTAGAGTTCTGTTTACTGAGCGGTGATATTTCCGCCGGTCCCTGAAGGCAGCAGCAGCTGGGTTCAGTGTGACGTGGATGTGAACGCAGAGTCACAGGAAGAGTTTGGCCCGAAGCTGCTGCGTTTCTATTTAAAGCTCCTGTTTTGGGAAATTTCACAGTCTGAGAACAAAACATGAAAAATGAGTCATGTGGGAAATAACGAGATATTTCTGCTCAGTCAGAAGACGTTTTAACGAGAGTTTAAAACCATGAAAATGATCGACAGAGTGTTTTCAGAACCGATTAATAGTTTAAATAAGTTTTCAAATAAAAAAGTTTGTTTTAGATTCTTGAATTTTCTGCTTTTCTTTGTCTTAAATTCGTAGTAAATTGAATAAGTTTTGGTTTTTGGGAGCTTAAAGGTTTGATGCTGGTTCAGACCCGGACCAGTTTGGATAAACCCACCATTACCACTGCCGGAGTGCCCTCCAGTAAGGAGCAAGGAGCTTAACTCCAGTGGAGGCAGACTGTGGCTGAACTGGGCAGCTTCCTCCCAGTCAAACCAGTCTGCATGTTGTAATGTTTTATAAGTTTATTGTTGCTTCATTGATGAAATAAGAACAGATTCATTACTAATAAAACTGATCGACTGACAGTCGAAGCTTCACTTCACACACGTTCACGTTGTTAAACAAGAAACTAACACACTTCAACAGAAATACAGCCGACAAATAGAACAATGTAAATATAACATGTAAGTTTCATATAGAAGTTTAATGTGTCTGCTCTCTGTAAACAAATCTAGATTATAATGTTACACTGTTAACTGTATATTCACTTTATTTACACAGAGTCTTTCTTATGTTTGTGTTTATTGTTCATGTTTACTGTACTTCCTGTTGACATTCCTCCTCCTCCTCCTCCTCCTCCTCAGTTTTAGCGTACAGATGAATGGCTTCTATTGTCGCCTTCATCACAAGACGATTACAGTCGAGCGTTTCCAGGAACCAGTTTCAGAGAAACTGGAGGATTATTTAGTGTTTTTCTCCACCTGACGGCTGCTGAAGGTCGGCTTTGTTTGTGTGGAGCTTCATGAGTCCAGAAGGATCCGCGATCAGACGTGACGTTGATGATTTTAGTGACTGTTTCAGGACAGAAACTTGTTCTTCTGTGCAGTTAAACGTTTAAATCTGTGTGTTGCAGACGGTGCTGAAGGAGGGAAACCTGCTGAAACAAACCAACTCCTTCCAGCGCTGGAAGAGACGATACTTCAAACTGAGAGGAAGGACGCTGTACTACGCCCAGACCGCCAAGGTGACTGTCTGCTCACATAGAGGGTGGAGGACGGGCGGTGGACGGGCGGTGGACGGGTGGAGGATGAGTAGAGGACGGGTGGAGGACGGGTGGTGGACGGGTAGAGGACGGGCGGTGGACGGGTAGAGGACGGGTGGTGGACGGGTGGTGGAGGGGTAGAGGACGGGTGGTGGACGGGCGGTGGACGGGTGGTGGAGGGGTAGAGGACGGGTAGAGGACGGGCGGTGGACGGGTGGTGGACGGGCGGTGGACGGGCGGTGGACGGGCGGTGGACGGGTGGTGGACGGGTGGAGGACGGGGAGAGGACGGGTGGTGGACGGGTGGAGGACGGGGAGAGGACGGGTGGAGGACGGGTGGTGGACGGGTAGAGGACGGGTAGAGGACGGGTAGAGGACGGGTGGAGGACGGGTGGAGGACGGGCGGTGGACGGGTGGAGGACGGGCGGTGGACGGGTGGAGGACGGGTGGAGGACGGGTGGAGGACGGGCGGTGGACGGGTGGAGGACGGGTGGAGGACGGGCGGTGGACGGGTGGTGGACGGGTGGAGGACGGGCGGTGGACGGGTGGAGGACGGGTGGAGGACGGGCGGTGGACGGGTGGAGGACGGGTGGAGGACGGGCGGTGGACGGGTGGTGGACGGGTAGAGGACGGGTGGAGGACGGGTGGTGGACGGGCGGTGGAGGGGCGGTGGACCAGCAGCGCCTCCTGGTGTCGTCAGGTGTTCGGCTGGTGCAGCAGGAAACGTTGTCAGTTTACTGTCATTAAGAACTAAAGACACCAGAAAATCTTCACATTTAAGAAGCTGGAATCAGAAAATTTGAGTGTTTTTTTCTTTACAAGTGACTAATTAGATTATCAGAATAATTGGTGATTAATGTTCTATCGATCAGCTGATTGATGTTTACGTGTGTTTGCGTCTGGTCTCTGCAGTCGATCATCTTCGATGAGGTGGACCTGACGGACGCCAGCGTGGCCGAGTCCAGCACCAAGAACTTCAACAACAGCTTCACCGTGAGTCTGCAGACGGTCACTGACGGGACATGAACTCATCTGTTCCTTTAAAACGAAAAACACAAATTATTATAGAAAGATGTGAAGTCACACACACATAAAGCCAGGTATCCCAGAATGCATTTCACACCAGCCTGGCTGTTATTAATGATGTTCATCCTCAGACTGTTGATGAAGTTTAATTATTCTTTCAGATGAGAAAGTCAAACATTTAGATTTCCAACATGTGGTTTCATCTGATTGACACCTGTTTGGGAAATCAGCTGTGATGTTTACGGAGATGTGAGGAGCAGCTGGTCGCCGTCGTCCCGGGAGACCAGTCTGAAGTTAATGGTTGTTTTTGGTCTTTGTGACGCAAAGCCACATGTTTCTACTGGACAGAACAACAGCGACTGTAGACTTTAAACTCCTTCTATGTACAGAAATCATCACATTTTAATACAACAGTCTATTGAGATGGACGTAGCGAGGCGTGGCGAGGCGTGGCGAGGCGTGGCGAGACGTAGCGAGGCGTGGCGAGGCGTGGCGAGGCGTGGCGAGGCGTGGCGAGGCGTAGCGAGATGTAGCGAGGTGTGACGTCACCCGTCGGGTTCGTTGAGTTTTTCTGAGCGGGACGCTGACGCTGGAACAGCTGCTGATCATTTAATACTGATCAATACATGAACAGAGACAGTGTTCTGACTGTTGTATTATTGAATATAATATTGGAGAAGATGACTGTGATGAAGATGAGCTGCAGCGTCCTGAGAGATTTCAAACAGTACTGATGATAAAACCCAAGACGGCAACAAACCAACCAAAAAAACAATGAATCAGCAACAATAAAACTACCTCTAACGATAACAACAACAACAACAATAACAACAACAACAATAACAACAACAACAACAAGTTTCCACAGTAGATCTACAGTCAGTAAAACATTTGATACAACAAACAACAAACAGCCTTTACAGTAACAAGACACTAAACAAAGTATGAAAACAACACTAGTGCTGCAGTCTGCTGGTCGATTAGCTGGTCGATTAGCTGGTCGATTAGCTGGTCGATTAGCTGATCGATTAGCTGGTCGATATGCTCTCGTCCGACTGAATTCTCATTGGTCCCCAAATGCTGGAAAAGTGAGGGGGTTAGCTCCAAAGTTAGCAACAATAGGTTAGCCTAGCCTGAAGATGCTAAACAGAGAAATACAGAACAGAGAAATGTGTGAGTTTACTGTGCACTCTGTCCCGTTACATGAATGTATACATAAAACTATACATATATATATATATATATATATATGTATAGTTTATATATATATATAGTTTACTGGACTCTGATTGGTCCTCGTATAATAAAACTTTCTCAGAGTTAAAGTCACTGAACAGTCAGAGAGGAAACTTCTCCTGCTGAACTTCCTGTAAATGTCTTTGATGTGTATTTATAGAGACTCCAGGCTGTTTAACAGCAGGGTGGGGCTGTGTGTGTGTGTGTGTGTGTGTGTGTGTGTGTGTGTGTGTGTGTGTGTGTGTATGTAATGATCAGATTGTGTACATGTGACTGAGTGTATTTATAGCAGTGTGTGACGCTGTTATCTTCTCATAAACTACAGCTGTCATTCATTAGTGTGTGTGTGTGTGTGTGTGTGTGTGTGTAGTGTACATGTGTGTTTGTTCACTCTCTCTCTGGACGTTTAGTGGTTTTAAAGACGTCTCCTTGTTCGTTGTCTTCTTCTTCTTCTGTGTTGGTTCTCTGAAATCCCCTCCTCACCCCCCCCTCCTCGCCCCCCCGCCCCCGCCCTCCCCTCCTCCATCGGGGGGTCGGCATGACGACAGACAGGAAGTAGGCTTGAGTCATACGAGAGGATGTGGGTGGGGCTAGAGGAGGCAGTAGCAGCAGAGCAGGACAGACGAGAGACGAACCATCACTGCAGATCCAGGTCTCCTCCGGGATCTGAACCCTCCGACAGGACTTTAAAAACCAGACCAGATTCCAAAGTGGATTATTGTGATGAGTCAGGACCTGAACCGCGTTTAAATCGTCCAAAGTTTGTCGGTGTTTCAGGACTGAAACTGACGTCTGTGTTTTTCTGAGGAGACGAAGAAACTCACAGAGAAACGGTAAGAAAGCTGCTCGTGACGTAGACTGTGACGTTATCAACCAGGCTATTATTACTGACTGCAGATCAGAGATCGAGGTCAAAGGTCGTCATGGAAACACACTCATGATTGTTCAGTCATCTCTCAGATTTCCTCAAATATCCACCCTGCTGTCCTGAAAACAAACAAAAACTGCACTTTAACTTTAAATCTGCTGTAATGCAGCCGAGATACTTTACTGCAGTAAAAGTACATAAGTATTATGAGCTTGATGTAGTTAAAGTATTGCAGTAAAAGTACATAAGTATTATGAGCTTGATGTAGTTAAAGTATTGCAGTAAAAGTACATAAGTATTATGAGCTTGATGTAGTTAAAGTATTGCAGTAAAAGTACATAAGTATTATGAGCTTGATGTAGTTAAAGTATTGCAGTAAAAGTAGTGGTTTGGTCCCTCTGACTGATATATTATTATATATGACATCATTAGATTATTAATAGTGAAGCATCAGTGTTAGAGCAGCATGTTACTGTTGTAGCTGCTGGAGGTGGAGCTAGTTTACACTACTTTATATACAGTTAGCTAGTTTAGTCCAGTGGTTCCCAACCTAGGGGTCGAGGCCCCTCCAAAGGGTCAGCAGATAAATCTGAGGGGTGGTGAGATGATTAATGGGAGAGGAAAGAAGAAAAAACAAAGTTCTGATACACAAATCTGTTTTCAGTTTTTGGACTTTTTCTCTAATCTTTGATTTTTGCTGAAATATTGGATCATTTGAACATTTATTGAAATGAAAGCATGTGAGAAGTTTAGAGGGAAAAATCACTATTTGGTGGAGCTGTTAACAACTCATAGACATGTGAAATGTGACCCCGACTACACACTGCTTTTTGTAAGACGTCAAAAGCCAAAAAGGTTGGAAACCACTGGTTTCATCTTTAACAATGTGTTGTATTTTAAAAGCTTGTTATATTATCCATTGTGTCAAATCTTCATCTGAAAAGTAACTAAAGCTGTCAAATAAATGTAGTGGAGTAGAAAGTACAATATTTCCCTCTGAAATGTAGAAAGTAGCATCACATGGAAATACTCAAGTAAAGTACAAGTACCTCAAAACTGTACTTAAGTACAGTACTTGAGTAAATATACTGACTATAATTGATGTTCTTATAAACAGTCTGATCTGTGTAGTAACGTGTTGGTTGTGGCTCGTAGTGATGAACCTACAGAGACTCTGCAGCTCCTCTCGGCTTTACGGAGCTTTATAGTGAGTTTCAGCTCGTTGTTTATCTGTCCGGCTGCAACTTTACTGTTCTCAGTTATCTGTAGACTAGCTGGTGAACATAGTGGAGCATTTAGCAGCTAAAGAGCCAGATATTTCCTTCAGGAGTTGGTAGAGAGTAAAAACAGCTAAAAGAGAAACACGACTCCACATGAATGACGACGTTGCTCCGTCACTGCTGGATGTGAGTTAATGTTCACGACTTGTTTCTGATGTTGCAGGTTTAATTACTGCGTCATATTTGATCTCTGTTGTTTAGAGCTGCAACGGTTAATTGACAGAAAATTAATCTGCAACAATTTCGATCATCGATTCATTGTTTTTCGGAGCAAAAACGTTGTTCCAGCGTTCCAGATGTGCGTTTTATCTCGGACTGTCGGTTAAAACAACACGAGACGTTTAGAAGAGTAACGATGGACTCTAATCTATCAATACATTATCAATACATATATCACATGTTCTTACACTGTGGCTGCTCATAATTCTCACCTGTGATTGGCTGGCAGATGTGCATTAATGTAATGGGACAGTTGTGAAGCAGCTGCTTAAATAAATGCAACTGATCATTAATTTCCTTATTGATTAAATCTGACGTTCATTTCTGTCAGTTATGATGAAGAAAAACAGCAACTCATCACTTTTTGAGAAGCTGGAAGAATATTTGGATCTTTTGCTTGAAAAATGATCAGTTTGTGATCAATAACTCACCTTTTTACGTGATGTTTTTCATGTTGCACCAGTCAGACAAGCTCCTGTTCAAAAGTCTGTGGTGTAAAGTGTGTGATTATCTATCAGCAGTGTATTAATATATAAACGTGTAGAAGTGTCAGTGATGATGTGACTGCTGTCTGGATATAAAACCCACAATAAAGATAAAATATATAAATACTATATTTAAGCTTCTCTCAGTGTTTTAAAGCCTCATTTAGTCCAGTAAACACGAAGCAGAACTTATGAGAATCAAGTGGAGAATAAAATACAGAAAACTGTGATTTTAAATAGAATAAGATCAGAGTTTTAGCATTCATGTCTTCAGGATGTTTAACAGAATAAAACCGTCTCTAAACTAAATGACATGAAGAAGAAACACACACAACTGCGTCATAAAATCCTTCATTTTTATTTTTATCAGGTTGTTACTGCAGAGGATAAAAATACAGTCAGACCACAGAGAAAGTACATTTTTTTTTTATTTATCAGGATAAAAGCAACATTAATCAACATTTCTGTAAATGTGCCAGTTGGCTCGTTTTATTCTGAAAATCCTTTGGCGAAATGTTTGGAAACCAGCGAAGTGAAAATAAGAAGGAAAAAGTTCAGCGGAGACGAGACGAGGAAACGGAGGCTTGGTTTTAGGAGAGAGAAGGAAAAATGTCAGGAATGATGGAGAGAGAGAGGAAACGGTGTGTGTGTGTGTGTGTGTGTGTGTGTGTGTGTGTGTGTGTGTCTGTGTGTGTGTGTGTGTGTGTGTGTGTGTGACGTCAGTGTGTGTTTCTGTGTCCTTATATGTGCCTGCAGGCTTCACTATGTGACTAATCTCACATTCTTTGTACATTTAAAATGATATTTTTATATATCTTATTTCTGTTACTTAACACAAGAAAATAAATGGAAAGACAGATAAGATTTAAAAAGTAAAATAAAATTGCAGATAAAAAAATAAGCTAAAGTTCAATCAAACAGGATAAACAGAGATTAAAATATCAGTGAATAAATATTTCTTTTTGCAGATTATTATTTTAAGTGACAAGCAGATGGAAAATATTATGATCATCTGCGTCATAACAACCGAAAGTATTTAAAACCTGCAATGATCCCAAAGTCACAAGTTCATGAAAGAATAAAAACACAGTTTATCATATTGATCGTTATCTCTGATGTTCATCACCAATAAAAAAAGAATCATCACATGTTTCGGTTTCCTTCAGTATCTCAGTGATCAGTGACGGTTCAACATCCTGTTACTGCAGACGAGCTGCTAACAGCTGATTCCAGACGAGTTTCAACTAGTCGTCATGTTTGGAGAATAAATTTGACCAAATGTGAACAAATCAGGTGTAAAAACGTGTCTGAAGGAGCAGCAGCAGCACAGCTGATGAGTTTTACTGAGTTTTACTGAGTTTTCATGAGTTTTAATGAGTTTTACGGAGTTTTACGGAGTTTTACGGAGTTTTACTGAGTTTTAATGAGTTTTACTGAGTTTTAATGAGTTTTACGGAGCTTTACTGAGTTTTACTGAGTTTTAATGAGTTTTAATGAGTTTTACTGAGTTTTACTGAGTTTCACTGAGTTTTACTGAGTTTTACTGAGTTTTAATGAGTTTCACTGAGTTTTACGGAGTTTTACGGAGTTTTACTGAGTTTTCATGAGTTTTACGGAGTTTTACTGAGTTTCACTGAGTTTTACGGAGTTTTAATGAGTTTTAATGAGTTTTACTGAGTTTCACTGAGTTTTACGGAGTTTTAATGAGTTTTACTTAGTTTTAATGAGTTTTACTTAGTTTTACTGAGTTTTACGGAGTTTTACTCAGTTTTACTGAGTTTCACTGAGTTTTAATGAGTTTTACTGAGTTTTAATGAGTTTTACTTAGTTTTACTGAGTTTTAATGAGTTTTACTGAGTTTTACTGAGTTTTAATGAGTTTTACTTAGTTTTACTTAGTTTTACTGAGTTTTAATGAGTTTTACTGAGTTTTAATGAGTTTTACGGCGTTTTAATGAGTTTTACTGAGTTTTACTGAGTTTTAATGAGTTTTACAGAGTTTTACGGCGTTTTACTGAGTTTTACTGAGTTTTACTGAGTTTTACGGGGTTTTACGGAGTTTTAATGAGTTTCACTGAGTTTTACGGAGTTTCACGGAGTTTTACGGAGTTCTACTTAGTTTTAATGAGTTTTAATGAGTTTTAATGAGTTTTACTTAGTTTTAACGAGTTTTAATGAGTTTTACGGAGTTTTACTTAGTTTTAATGAGTTTTAATGAGTTTTACGGAGTTTCACTGAGTTTTAATGAGTTTTAATGAGTTTTACGGAGTTTTACTTAGTTTTAACGAGTTTTAATGAGTTTTACAGAGTTTCACTGAGTTTTACTGAGTTTTAATGAGTTTCACTGAGTTTTACGGAGTTTCACGGAGTTTTAATGAGTTTTACTGAGTTTTAGTGAGTTTCACTGAGTTTTAATGAGTTTTACGGAGTTTTACTGAGTTTTACGGAGTTTTACTGAGTTTTAATGAGTTTTAATGAGTTTTACTGAGTTTTACGGAGTTTCACTGAGTTTTACGGAGTTTTAATGAGTTTTACTGAGTTTTAATGAGTTTTAATGAGTTTTACGGAGTTTCACTGAGTTCTACTTAGTTTTAACGAGTTTTAATGAGTTTTACTGAGTTTTACGTAGTTTTAACGAGTTTTAATGAGTTTTAATGAGTTTTACGGAGTTTTAATGAGTTTTAATGAGTTTTACGGAGTTTTAATGAGTTTTAATGAGTTTTACGGAGTTTTACTGAGTTTTACGGAGTTCTACTTAGTTTTAATGAGTTTTAATGAGTTTTACTGAGTTTTACTTAGTTTTAATGAGTTTTAATGAGTTTTACGGAGTTTCACTGAGTTTTAATGAGTTTTAATGAGTTTTACGGAGTTTTACTTAGTTTTAACGAGTTTTAACGAGTTTTACGGAGTTTCACTGAGTTTTACTGAGTTTTAATGAGTTTCACTGAGTTTTACGGAGTTTCACGGAGTTTTAATGAGTTTTACTGAGTTTTAGTGAGTTTCACTGAGTTTTAATGAGTTTTACGGAGTTTTACGGAGTTTTAATGAGTTTTAATGAGTTTTACTGAGTTTCACTGAGTTTCACTGAGTTTTAATGAGTTTTAATGAGTTTTACTGAGTTTTAATGAGTTTTAATGAGTTTTACGGAGTTTCACTGAGTTCTACTTAGTTTTAACGAGTTTTAATGAGTTTTACTGAGTTTTACGTAGTTTTAACGAGTTTTAATGAGTTTTAATGAGTTTTACGGAGTTTTAATGAGTTTTAATGAGTTTTACGGAGTTTCACTGAGTTTCACTGAGTTTTACGGAGTTTTAATGAGTTTTAATGAGTTTTACGGAGTTTTACTGAGTTTTACGGAGTTCTACTTAGTTTTAATGAGTTTTACTGAGTTTTACTGAGTTTTACTGAGTTTCACTGAGTTTTACGGAGTTTTAATGAGTTTTAATGAGTTTTACTGAGTTTTAATGAGTTTTACGGAGTTTCACTGAGTTTTACAGAGTTCTACTTAGTTTTAACGAGTTTTAATGAGTTTTACTGAGTTTCACTGAGTTTTAATGAGTTTTAATGAGTTTTACTGAGTTTTAATGAGTTTTACGGAGTTTCACTGAGTTTTACGGAGTTCTACTTAGTTTTAATGAGTTTTAATGAGTTTTAACGAGTTTTAATGAGTTTTACTGAGTTTTACGTAGTTTTAACGAGTTTTAACGAGTTTTAATGAGTTTTACGGAGTTTTAATGAGTTTTACGGAGTTTTACGTAGTTTTAACGAGTTTTAATGAGTTTTAATGAGTTTTACGGAGTTTTACGGAGTTTCACTGAGTTTTACGGAGTTTTACTTAGTTTTAACGAGTTTTAATGAGTTTTACGGAGTTTCACTGAGTTTTACGGAGTTTTAATGAGTTTTACGGAGTTTCACTGAGTTTTACTGAGTTTTAATGAGTTTTACGGAGTTTTACTGAGTTTTACTGAGTTTCACGGAGTTTTACGGAGTTTTAATGAGTTTTCATGAGTTTTACGGAGTTTTCATGAGTTTTACGGAGTTTTACTGAGTTTCACTGAGTTTTAATGAGTTTTACGGAGTTTTACTGAGTTTTACTGAGTTTCACGGAGTTTTACGGCGTTTTAATGAGTTTTCATGAGTTTTACGGAGTTTTCATGAGTTTTACGGAGTTTTACTGAGTTTTACGGAGTTTCACTGAGTTTTACGGAGTTTTACGGAGTTTTACTGAGTTTTACTGAGTTTTACTGAGTTTCACTGAGTTTTAATGAGTTTTACTGAGTTTTACGGAGTTTTAATGAGTTTTAATGAGTTTTACGGAGTTTCACTGAGTTTCACTGAGTTTTACGGAGTTTTAATGAGTTTTAATGAGTTTTACGGAGTTTTACTGAGTTTTACGGAGTTCTACTTAGTTTTAATGAGTTTTAATGAGTTTTACTGAGTTTTACTGAGTTTCACTGAGTTTTACGGAGTTTTAATGAGTTTTAATGAGTTTTACTGAGTTTTAATGAGTTTTACGGAGTTTCACTGAGTTTTACAGAGTTCTACTTAGTTTTAACGAGTTTTAATGAGTTTTACTGAGTTTTACGTACACTGTAAAACCCGATAAGTTAATATAACTTAAAATAATTGTTGAAACAGATTACATCGAAAATTTTAAGTGATAATTATTCCATTTTCTAAGTTAAAGAAACATACTTGTTCAAGTAGTTTTTACTAAGTAATTTCTAGTGACACATACTCAATATTTTAAGTTACATAAACTTTCTTACTTGCATCATTATTACTCAGTATT
Source organism: Thunnus maccoyii (assembly GCF_910596095.1). NCBI lineage: Eukaryota > Metazoa > Chordata > Actinopteri > Scombriformes > Scombridae > Thunnus > Thunnus maccoyii. The sequence continues at coordinate 34,184,615 of NC_056538.1, read as the reverse complement.
TTGTTTTCAGACTACTAATAAAAATCAAGTATAGCTAACCGTAAAATTTTTGTTACTTAACCAGAAAATGTTTAATTTCTTGGTAAAGCTATTTTCACTTTATGTGAACTTAACTTGTTTAAGTTCAACAAAGTTGTACAATCCTCCCTATACTTAAATATTTCACTTGAAATTTTAACTCAAAATTCCATGTGAAGCAACTTAATTTTTTTTTTGAAACTGATTACATCAATTTTATTAAGTAGATTTGACTAAAAAATACAAACATATTTTGAGTAAACATTAAAAACACATTAACACAGATGATTCAAATGCAAGTTACTATTTTATTTAGTAACCAAAAACATTTTACACTGAAATTAGCACGATAACACCTTCAAAAACAGTGCAGGGGCCTTTGGGAAATTACTTTTTTCCCCAAACTATAGAAGTGGACAATATGTATATACTCCTATAATGGTACATGCCAATTTTTATCATGATATTAATATACAATCGTGGCAAGTTAAAAACATTTTTGTACGTTTCCTGACAAGGAAAGGCAATTGATACCAAAATTATCCAAATATTGCCATAAACCGTTCTGTTCACCAATTTTTCAGTTTGCTTATAATGGCCGCATATTAAAAAGAGTTACATGACAATGAATATTAAGGCAATATCTCTGCTGGTTGACAACTTTCACGTTATACATCAATATCTTGCCCTATACGCTTCCATTCAGTGCAAAAACAGGAACAGTAACATTGAACAATAGTGCAAGGGCCTAACAAAATGGCCTGACAAAAGAACCACATAGTGGACAACCGCATGGTATGGGATCTTACCAGTACAGAATGAGTTTTCTTGAACATTAACACATTCAAAATTGAACAATAAAAATCTTTGAAAAACACATCTCTAAGATGTTTTAAAACAGGAACAAACTACTCCACTGCCAAAAGTTCATTTTTGAGGCTCAAGACCCTGGGTCTCATGTTTCCATCCTCCAGACCCATCAAGACTTTCTGAGTGAAGTCAAAAGTATTTGCCATGTCTTTTGGGTAATTCAGATGCAGTGCATAAATCAGTGCGAAAAGCACTACAAATGCGTCAGCGAATGTGGGAAAATCAATGACTGTTTTACCCTCGAGCATGACCGCAACCTTCTCTGGGCAGAGGTACATGGCATCTGAAGTGGCACTGATCAAGAGCCCAACCGGTAAGTCACCAATGTCTGGTTCAGACTGCGCCACCTGCAGACAACAACAGAAGGGTTACCTTGGGCCCTAGACTCCCTCAGCTATTTCTAAAGGGTGATTGCTGAAAAATATATCAGTGGCTTATCAGAAGACAAATAGCAGTAAAAAAAAAAAATTACAATCTATGAATGTGATTTGATTCACCATATGTAACATAAAATAAAAAATAAGCAATTAATCTTTTAGGGGCAAGTGTACATTTTGTTGACACATGGCATAGCAACTATGGCATTTATTAAGATAAACCTGAAACTTGGTAATATTACCATTGCTTCAAGGGCAGGATTTCAGCATTACAAAAAAAAGGTAGCACTATGGAATTTCCATGGTACTGTTTATTTTCATGTAACTATAGATTTGACTAATTTACACTGGAGTTTGCAGTCCAAGTGACAACAGTGAGAAATGGCCGCTTAATATTTAAGCATACTGAAGCAAACTGAAGCTTGGAATAGATCATGAAATTGTATATTTTGGAGAGTATGAATGATTCAGGCAAACAGAAATTGGGCTAGAACCAGTTATTAAGTTATCAAAATTATCAATATCCATACAATATGGTAAATTTGAATGGCATGTACTCAGAATTGTTTTCTCCAAGATGTGGATTTTCATTCATTCACACAGTGGCAGAGGCATTATTTTTGATTAATAAAATGAATAGACATTTATTAATCATGTTCAGTCCAGTTATTTATTATACCTCATTCCAGTCTACAAATCTTTGAATGTGTACTGTGATCGTAACCTTAACCCCCAAGAAAAACATAACATTAATTAAAGCAGGATTTATTGCATATGGAAACATCGTAATTTCAAAGACACCCATGATTGAAAAGCATATTCAACACATGCCTGTTTTCTGATTTGTGTCCATTCTATTCATATGACTATAATTTTAATGGTAATATTCAAACTCTGAAATTTTTCAACTTGTATAATCAGTGATTTACTGGATTAGAGTAACAAAGAAATTTGACTCTTTGATCAAAATAAATATACTGACTTACATCCCATTGCTTGAGAAATCCAGAGTCGTCATCATGCAGATATGCAGGGAGAGCACGGAGAACAGCAGCACGTCTGACATGAACATCAACTTGTTCCTTGGGAGCAAGAACATATTCTTGCCTTACTATGGCTGGTAAACAGCATAGCCACACAACACTATATTAAAACAAATAGCCCTACCAAAATTCTACCAAAGATAAACCAAAATCTACTGTAACATAATTATAAAGCACCAAGAAGCTTAAACAACTTACCTGGAGGTCATACATCTGGAAGATCCGACTGAGGACTTCAGCTGCTTTCCCTGTCCGTGCAGCTTTCCTCCTGAACAAGCGCTGAAGACGTGGGGCATGTCGATCCAACTCAGCATAGAAGCAGTTCTTTAGGTTGATGTTTGAGATTCTGTGAAACTCAGCACAGATCTGCAAAAACATAAAATGACTTAAGTCAGCGTATAGTGTGTGTTCTTTCTGAAAAGGAAAAATAAAAAACAGCAATAAAAAAAATGACACTACCAACCCATGTAGGGTATGTTAATCTACATTTGAGTAAAACTATTCATGTCCTCACAGACAAAGTCATGTAAAAGAATTATATGTGATAGATCTGCTCAAATAGGTGTAGTACAAAAAATGTCTTTACTTGTGACTCCATTTTGAGTGCAGGCCAGCGTTCCAGGATCTCATCAACAGGGGGATCATCACTGACGATCTCATTGCGCCGAAGGGCAAAGGTAGTCTGCATTAACTTTCCAATCAGAGAAAGGTTCTTGTCACTCTTCTTCACTTCATCTACAATTTGCAGTCTCAGTCGTTCAAGGCTTGCAGCATTTTCACCTCTTGGGAAATTGGGAAGGAAATTCACTTCTGCCCTCTTCGGTCTTTTGATGTTGGTGTGAGGAGATGGTTTGTTTGGGTTGTTCCGGCTCCTTTTCCCAGAATTTATAGCTACCTCATGAAATCCTGCATGACTCAACTTAGTGCGGAAGTTCCCCATCTTAAACTTTAAACTATTTTTCCAACCATACCATCCCGTCTGAGATCCTGGCTCTTTCAGACAAGGATGCTTAATGACAAGTGCTTCTGCTACCATTGAAACCTCCTTATCATTGGGGTAAGCTTTGAAGCTATGCATCTTGGCAGCAAGAGTCTCAAGAATGTCATGCTTTTGTCCCCTGGACAACTTTAGAGTTTTCCCTGTTCTGTCATATGTAGCATTTCCATCACTAAGTAAGAATTCTACCTCATAGGAAAAAATGGGCACTGGAAAAACATCAGGCCATCTGTTGACCCTGTCTGGAGTCATGGCATGAGGCAATATTATCGTGTCATCTGATGCTACTGAACTGGCATCACTCTCAGACCTGATCACTTTCAGCACAGCCTTCTGTGGAAGTTCCTCAATCTTAAAATCTGAGAATTCACAGCCTAGATGATTCCTACTTTTGTGGGCATTAAAGGAGGAATACACATTAGTGCGGTACTGACAATTTTTGAATGGACAATCCACCATCTCGTGTTGTTTTAAATGCATCCTTAAATGACTGAGAAGAGTTTTGTCATTAAAAGGTTCTTTAAATTTACACACAGCACAGACAAATGACACATATCCTTCTTGATTGTCACTTTGCACAAGCGTCTGAGTATGTAACCAGGTTAGGTGAATTTTCAATGCATTTACGGAATGAAATGTGCAGACACAGTTGTCATAGAGACAAGGCAATTGATTGACTGAGGAGACATTGCTATGATGTAAACGATAATGTTCAAGCAACTGTGCCTTTCTATCAAAGAGAGTAGCACAGAGTTTGCACCTCCAAGCCATTGGAAACCAAAATTCTATTTACAACTCTAATATTTAGAGTGAGAACTGGTACGAGCAGAGCATTATAAAGATACCAGATTGAAGAATCTGGTATCTGTATCTCAGCCAGTCTTTTGTTGCTTCAATTTCAACCTGAAGAGAGAAGAGATTGAAAAGTGAGATAGGCTGCAATCTTTTTACAAAACCAGAGCAAAGTAATAGAGAAGCATTGAATAATTGTCAGTTACCTTACATTACAGAAATTACATGAAATATGGTGTTTCAGACTTTAATATACAAAACCCAAGGACACCCGAAAAACACTTTGTTCTTTTTGGTCTCAAAAAATTAAGCTATTTATTTTCTCTTTCTTTGCACAATAAGTTGTCTTCCATGTCAAAATCCTAAAAGGTGAGGGCAACATAGAATAAATACATTCAGCAGGTTACTAATGTAATGTTATGTCTTGCTGATGCCTTGATCGTCTAAAGGCTTTTCTGGGTGTAATTTAGCAAAAAATGTAACAGGCTACTTAATATATTTAAACTTTGGCTAAGTAAAAATCCTCATACATTCATAGGAAAAAAAATACAAATGGTTAGAACGGTCCTTTTATCACCAAATAAATATAACAAACAAAAGTCTATACTGGCTCTTAAGTTTAGCAGGCAAATAAGGATGTTGGGTGTTTTTCTTTTTACTTATTATGTTTTCGTCAACACTGCTAATCTTTGGAGGTCAGGTTACTGCACAAACCCTGGACACTGTGCCCTGACCTTGACCATGAGAGTGTTATTTCACACACAAATCACAAGACTAATTTTTTTTAATGATCTCTCCTTACTAAAATACATGACGTGTAGTAAAACGTTCCAGCATTACATCGGGGCAAAAACTGAATGCAAACCATTGCCTTTACTGAAACTTGCCAAAACTTGCCCGATTAAAATGGGGTCGCATGCCGCCAATTTCTGGTTGAGAAAAGAACCAGAAAACTTAAAAAGCCTGCACAAATAAATTAATGCATCACAAACGGTCCGCCTCAACGGGAAACATTAGAATAACTATTATTGTTGTGTACTCTAATAATTAACGTTAACTTTCAGTGTTTTCAACGTTTTAATTGCCTTTCACTCTTTAATTAGGCAGATATGGTTAACAGTTTTTTCAAATGCATGAAGTAACTCTAAGACACGCCAAATATTAGTTACGTTAATTAAACCCGACAAAACACGTAACTAAACTAACGAATAAAATATTAAGGCAACCACGGAAAACCATATGACCGCTTTCATTGCAGCCAGCATGGTAACAGTTAAAGTTAGCAACAATTAGCTGGTCAGGTCGAGAAACTTGCTGCATGCCACAGCACGTTTCGCTTAAAATATCGTCACAAGCAGTCCCACAGCAAGTTTACCAATCTCTCTTTCTTTCGCTTTAGGCTCTAAATATATCTAAAGAACTCACATGCAAAAAACGTTTAAGCAAACTTCTTACCTGTGCACTGCAGGGATGTAGCAGCAGTAATGGCGGACATTTCCACTTTGGCGAAGAGGCACGTACGCACGTGCGTGACGTCACGCGGATTAAGTGATTACTATCAAATTATTTGAGTGCAATATATCAAAATCATTAAAGTGGTTAAGTACTGTACACTTAAAATTAAAAATTCGTTGAAATAACTCAAACATTTTGCCTTGTAATAGCTGTTTTTAATTTTTGAGGTAATACAACTCATCATTTTTAATAAGCTTATACTGTTCGGTTTTACAGTGTAGTTTTAACGAGTTTTAATGAGTTTTAATGAGTTTTACGGAGTTTTAATGAGTTTTACGGAGTTTTACGTAGTTTTAACGAGTTTTAATGAGTTTTAATGAGTTTTACGGAGTTTTACGGAGTTTCACTGAGTTTTACGGAGTTTTACTTAGTTTTAACGAGTTTTAATGAGTTTTACGGAGTTTCACTGAGTTTTACGGAGTTTTAATGAGTTTTACGGAGTTTCACTGAGTTTTACTGAGTTTTAATGAGTTTTACGGAGTTTTACTGAGTTTTACTGAGTTTCACGGAGTTTTACGGAGTTTTAATGAGTTTTCATGAGTTTTACGGAGTTTTCATGAGTTTTACGGAGTTTTACTGAGTTTCACTGAGTTTTAATGAGTTTTACGGAGTTTTACTGAGTTTTACTGAGTTTCACGGAGTTTTACGGCGTTTTAATGAGTTTTCATGAGTTTTACGGAGTTTTCATGAGTTTTACGGAGTTTTACTGAGTTTTACGGAGTTTCACTGAGTTTTACTGAGTTTTACTGAGTTTTACTGAGTTTCACTGAGTTTTAATGAGTTTTACTGAGTTTTACTGAGTTTCACTGAGTTTTAATGAGTTTTACTGAGTTTAACTGAGTTTTAATGAGTTTCACTGAGTTTTACTGAGTTTTACGGAGTTTAACTCTCCTGATGTTTTATGTCTGTATTGGACTCTCAGCTGATAAACTGCAGCAGAAGGAGAAACAAGCTTTAAGGACGTTACATAGAGCTTTAATCACTGACAGCTGCACCAATGACTGAATTATTACTGATCAATTATCAGAATAACGGAGTTCATTCCCTCTGAAACGCTCACAGATGATCTCAGGATTTCTATTGATTGTTTAACGAGGAAACGTTGAAACCGGATCAGATCAATGACACACAGTCTGGTATGAAAACACTGAGTGATTATCGGAGGATGATTATATAATGTTGAAATGTGTCACATGTTTGGAGATGAAGCTCCTCAAATATTTGCAGATTATTTCCAGTCACACCAGTTCAGACGAAGCTCTGCTGGTCTGTTTGTTGCTGTAATGTGATCCCGAGCTGCAGGCTGAGTGTGATGTCACCGCAGGACCAAAACGTCCCCACGACAACCATCTGAGACGCCGCCGTTTGTCCTCGGTTTCACCAGAACAGATTTGTCTTTGTGAATAATGTCTTCAGTCTGTCAGATATCAGAGGTGGAAAATGTCCAAGTTGAAAGTTTAGAGCTTGATTCACGACTCACAGCTCCGAGTCAACATGGCCGACTGCGAGGACCCGGTCGTCTTACTATCACTACACACCTGCTCATTCAAGGGTTTTTCTTCATTTTTTACTATTTTCTACATTGTAGAACAAAACTGAAGACATCAAACTATGAAATAACACACGTGGAATCATGTAGTGAACAAAAAACTGCTAAATAAAACAAAAAATATATTTCAGCTAACAGGTGAGTCTTCTCTTCTTCATGTGTTAGAGAGCATCAGTTATGTTGTACTGAGGTAGTGTTAGTATACAGCAAACAGCCCATAATACACTACTGTAGTAATCCAGATTATAAACAGTCCATCATTACTTTAAGACATGAAGGTCAGTCAATCCACAACATTTCAACAACTCTGAAAGTTTCTTCAGATTCAGCTGTAAAAAAAAAACACAGTGATGAAACTGTCTCTGATGATGAAGATCTGACAGAAACCGTCAACAAGCGTCTCCTTCAACACGGGTGGAAAACATCCAGGCGACGACCTCGTGACGCTGTGACGACTCTGACGAATCTAAAATATGAAATCTTCAGTTTTATCTACAATGTAGAAAATAATAAAAACAAAGAACCTTTGACTGACGCCGTAGATAATGACTCTGATTTTATTTACAGTGTTTTTAGGCGCCATCAGTTCATTCATGGTGTTGACCTCCATGTTGACCTTCATGTTGACCTCTGTGGACGCTGCCATGCTGATGTCGTCCTGATCAGATATTCATATGTTATTAATCCATCTACAGTGTTTCCCAGACGTTTCTCCGTTCTCTATTTCTCTGTTTAGCGTCGTCAGGTTAGGCTAACCCATCGTTGCTAACTTCCGAGCTAACCCCCAAGCTGCAGCATTTATTAACTGAAGAGAGGGAGCGTCGGTAGCGAGAAAGCTGGTGAATCAGATCAAAAAATGTTATTTTCTGATTGTTTCATCGCGGTTACGTTCCGGAGGACAAATAAACACGCCCACCCCCTCCCGCACACCTCCGCTCCACCCTGCAGCTGAACACCGCACCGCCTGAATACGGCCTTCCTGTTAACCGTTTCCTGCTCTGCTCATGTTCACCGTCACTTTTCTGCCGCTCGCTCTGTCGCTCAACCACTCTCTCGCTTACGCTCTGCCCTATTCCTTAAAAGGAGTCACGCTACCTGCGGTTTCCCAGGCAACGACACCGGATCGACTCGCGTTTGGAAACAGGCTGCTCAGAGGCTCCTAAACCATATAGATTTCTGAATGAATGGATATTCAGTGTTATTTTTGTATGTTTTGGTCCGACAGGCCTGTTCTATCAGAGAGGAAACACTCATCTATAAATGTGTCAGTCTGTTTGTTCAGGCTGTATTTCTGTCATTGAAAACACTCAACATCTACTTCCTGTCTGTCCGTCCCGGGAGACGTTCCTCCTCTGTTCCTCCTCTGTTCCTCCTCCTCTCTTCCTCCTCTCTTCCTCCTCTGTTCCTCCTCCTCTGTTCCCCCTCTGTTCCTCCTCCTCTGTTCCCCCTCTGTTCCTCCTCTGTTCCTCCTCTCTTCCTCCTCCTCTGTTCCTCCTCCTCTCTTCCTCCTCTGTTCCTCCTCCTCTCTTCCTCCTCTCTTCCTCCTCCTCTCTTCCTCCCCTCTTCCTCCTCTGTTCCTCCTCCTCTGTTCCTCCTCCTCTCTTCCTCCTCCTCTCTTCCTCCTCTCTTCCTCCTCCTCTCTTCCTCCTCTCTTCCTCCTCCTCTGTTCCTCCTCCTCTCTTCCTCCTTCTCTCTTCCTCCTCTGTTCTTCCTCCCCTCTTCCTCCTCTGTTCCTCCTCCTCTGTTCCTCCTCCTCTCTTCCTCCTCTGTTCCTCCTCTCTTCCTCCTCTGTTCCTCCTCCTCTCTTCCTCCTCTGTTCCTCCTCCTCTCTTCCTCCTCCTCTCTTCCTCCTCTGTTCCTCCTCCTCTCTTCCTCCTCTGTTCCTCCTCCTCTCTTCCTCCTCCTCTCTTCCTCCCCTCTTCCTCCTCTGTTCCTCCTCCTCTCTTCCTCCTCCTCTCTTCCTCCTCCTCTCTTCCTCCTCTCTTCCTCCTCCTCTCTTCCTCCTCTCTTCCTCCTCTGTTCCTCCTTCTCTCTTCCTCCTCTGTTCTTCCTCCCCTCTTCCTCCTCTGTTCCTCCTCCTCTGTTCCTCCTCCTCTCTTCCTCCTCCTCTCTTCCTCCTCTCTTCCTCCTCCTCTGTTCCTCCTCTCTTCCTCCTCTGTTCCTCCTCCTCTCTTCTTCCTCCTCTGTTCCTCCTCTTACTTACATTTGTTCTTGTTATTTCAGGGAGTTTTTAGAGTGGAGGGTTTGAGGAGTGAGGATGTTGTATTTCTGTACAGACTCTAAACTCCTTGAGGCCAGTTTGTGATGTTGAGCTGTACAAATAAAACTGACTCGAGCTTAGACTGGTCTGAGACTGGTCTGAGACTGGGCTGAGACTGGGCTGAGACTGGTCTGAGACTGGGCTGAGACTGGGCTGAGACTGGTCTGAGACTGGTCTGAGACTGGGCTGAGACTGGTCTGAGACTGGTCTGAGACTGGGCTGAGACTGGACTGAGACTGGGCTGAGACTGGTCTGAGACTGGTCTGAGACTGGGCTGAGACTGGGCTGAGACTGGGCTGAGACTGGTCTGAGACTGGGCTGAGACTGGTCTGAGACTGGGCTGAGACTGGACTGAGACTGGGCTGAAACGCTGCATTATAAGTGACAGGAAATAGTAAGAAATTGCCGCCACAGATGATCAGAACTCAGATGAGACTTTGTTTCATCAGCAAAACCTAATAAAAAATATTGTTAGTTTATAAAGATTTAAACAGAGAAAAGCAGTAAATCCTCAACCTGGAGAAGTTGGAAATATTAATGACTCAGTCGATGATCAGATTGATTAATTGATTAATCGATTAACACTGAACATGACGACTCAGCAGGTCAACACGCCGCCTCTCTGGTAAAAACACGCAGCTACTTCCTGTGTTAACTTCTAATAATAATCTGAGCCTGTCAGCGACAAAAACAAGATTTAGTGGACGTACATTAATAGGCGCAATTACCTCCGATGATGACATCACAGCCCGTTTAGTGCTCGCTCAGAACTG
>NC_056538.1:34129421-34171921 GCF_910596095.1 Thunnus maccoyii | reverse complement strand
ACCTGTTAGATTCAGTTTACAGCCTCACCTCCACCAGCTCAACACTGAGTCGCTTCTTATGCAGCTTCAGGTTCTTTAAATCTTAAATCATTTTTATTACGTTTTAGATGATCACAGTTACAATCAGTTGACTGTTGAAGTCATTTAAAATCAAACATGAACTGTTCTCAGACGTCAAGTTTCTCCTTTTTTCTAACATTATAAACAGATCTTTGTGTTTGAGATGATCAGACATTCATTGATTCATCGTTTGGTCCATAAAACGTCAGGAAGTGAAACCAGAAAATCTTCACATTTAAGAAAATTTGGACTTTTTTTTTCTTTAAAAATGACTCAAAAGGACAAATCAATGATGAAACTAGTTGGTGATTAATTGAATCTAATCAATCTAATGGAGTGATCGTTGCAGCTGCAGATCATTTGAAGGCACTTCGGACTGGGATGAAATTTGAGCTGCAAAGATCAGTCATTGATCTGCAAATATTTTGATCATTGATTTAATCCGTCAGCTCATTTTTTAGGCAAAAATGTTAAAAACTTGATTCTCTCAGATCAGAGAACTGGCAGCTTTTCCTCGTCTGACGTTACAGTGAATTAAATCTTTGGGACGTTTGAAGATCTCCAGGAAACAACGACGGTCATTTTTCAGTTTTTTGTTGTTTTATAGACAGAAAAATGAGTTTTAATCCAAAAACGAATTAGAAGATTAAAGGATAGTGAAGATAATCATCTTTAGTGGACTAAAGAATTATTTAATGAAGAAAAATGATTAAATTATCATGAGTTAATTATCAAGAATCACATGGCAGCTATTGATGTTGATGTGAAACATCTGCAGCAGCTCAGCAGCAGAGTAGAAGCCATTGAAATGAATTAGTTGTGAAGGAATGTTAATATATTTTCCATGTAAAAACGCTCCGTAGACAAGCAGACGGCTGTCTTCTTCCCGGTCGAGCCGACCTGGATTTATGATTGTTGCCATAGAGACAGCACTAAAGTAAACAGTCTCAGCGGTTCAGCTCTTTCTCCTCCAGACGTGCTGTAACGTCTCACTGGGAACCTGAGCTGCTGTCTGATTGGTCCAATCGAGTCTGTGTTTGTCAATAAGGAGGAAACATCTCCCCGAGACGTTTCTTTAGATGTGTATGTGGATGTATTTATGTTGTACGTGGATGCAGACAGGTTGTTTGATTGTCCTCCAGGTGCACTCCGGCTGTAAGGAGCAGCTGTCCTCCAAGTGTCCTCTGGGTCAGTGTAAAGTGTCCGTCATCCCTCCCACCGCGCTCAACAGCATCGACTCCGACGGTGAGCTCCACAACAACGTCCGTGTTCCTGTTTCACGTGTGTCCGGCTGCTGTTTTCTGTCCGCTGATATTAAGTAGAAAGTGTTTGTGTGTTCAGGTTTCTGGAAGGCGTCGTGTCCTCCGTCCTGCACCAGTCCTCTGCTGGTGTTTGTCAACTCTAAAAGTGGAGACAATCAGGGCGTCAAGTTCCTGAGACGCTTCAAACAGCTGCTGAACCCGGCACAGGTGTTTGACCTGATGAACGGAGGACCACATCTGGGGTGAGACAGTCAGTCAGACAGTCAGACAGTCAGACAGTCAGACAGTCAGACAGACAGACAGACAGTCAGTCAGACAGTCAGACAGTCAGACAGTCAGACAGACAGACAGACAGTCAGTCAGACAGTCAGTCAGACAGACAGACAGACAGTCAGACAGTCAGTCAGTCAGTCAGACAGACAGACAGTCAGACAGACAGTCAGACAGTCAGACAGACAGACAGACAGTCAGACAGTCAGACAGACAGACAGACAGACAGACAGACAGACAGACAGACAGTCAGTCAGTCAGACAGTCAGTCAGACAGACAGACAGACAGTCAGACAGACAGACAGACAGACAGACAGTCAGTCAGACAGACAGACAGACAGACAGTCAGTCAGTCAGTCAGTCAGTCAGTCAGACAGACAGACAGACAGACAGACAGACAGTCAGTCAGTCAGTCAGACAGACAGACAGACAGACAGACAGACAGACAGTCAGTCAGTCAGACAGTCAGTCAGACAGTCAGACAGACAGTCAGACAGTCAGACAGACAGACAGACAGTCAGACAGTCAGACAGACAGACAGACAGACAGACAGACAGACAGTCAGTCAGTCAGACAGTCAGTCAGACAGACAGACAGACAGTCAGACAGACAGTCAGACAGACAGACAGTCAGTCAGACAGTTTAACATGTGTCTCTTTGTTTCTCAGTCTGCGATTGTTCCAGAAGTTTGATACGTTCAGGATCCTGGTGTGTGGAGGAGACGGCAGCGTCGGCTGGGTTCTGTCTGAGATCGACGCTCTCACGCTGCACAAACAGGTACACACACACACACAGACACACACACACACACACACACACACACACACACACACACACACACACACACACACACAGACACACACACACACACACACACAGACACACACACACACACACACACACACACACACACAGACACACACACACACACACACACACACACACACACACACACACACACACATACACAGTTATTCTATATTTTTCTTACAGTCGTACAGACTCCGTCTCTCTTTCCTGTCCTCCTCTGCTCTCAGCTTCAGGCTCATTGGTTCCTTATAAAGATCAGACATGTCGTTTCATTTATACTGAAGTTCATGGTCCAGAGGTTGTGATCCGCAGCACAACCAGCTGCTGAAGCTGTAAACAGAACCGCATTCCCGCACATGCTCAGTGGCGTCTGCGCCATCACGAGGGTTAATGTCTTATCGCTATTTTTACTCTCTGCAGCTGTTTCTAAACAAACTAACGTGACCAAACTGTTCCTGATGAAGGAAGATGTTTTATAACGGAGGTCTACGGCACCAGTTAAAGACTCTGATGTGTGTGTTCGCCTCTGTGATGTAAAACCAGTAAAACCAGTGAATCTGTACCAGACTCTGTTCAGCTGCATCAACATCGCCCCCTGCTGCACCAACAGGCTCCTCACATCCTTCATGCTGCTTTTCTTCAGCTTTAAAAGCAGTTTAGTTTATATATTTATATAGTTTATAACATTGATAAAGATGAAAACATGAGTGTGTGTGTGTGTGTGTGTGTGTGTGTGTCGCAGTGTCAGCTGGGAGTTCTTCCTCTGGGGACGGGGAACGACCTGGCTCGGGTTCTGGGTTGGGGTTCGGCCTGCGACGACGACACCCAGCTGCCTCAGATCCTGGAGAAACTGGAGAGAGCCAGCACCAAGATGCTGGACAGGTGAGACGGCAGACACGTCCCAGAAATCACCACACGTCCCCCCGATCGGATATCACTTATTGATCGGATATCACTTATTGATCGGATGCTGCAGCTGATCAGAGTGTTTTTATTTGTTTTTTCTGATTCATCATCAGTGTTAGTTATGATCAATAGAAGATCCATGAACAACTTTATTCATTCATGAAATGTTTTTTATTATGGATGTAATTAATCGTCATGGAGACGAGGAGGAAACACGTTAACTTACATGTGAGATATATTTACACAATTTCTATTTTCCCTGAAACAGAAATAACTTCTAATGTTCATCCTCATCATAACCTGGATTATTAAATAATCAGTTTATGTCAGAATATCAATAAATGCTGCTGCAGATAATTATTAATCAAATGAACGCCAGCAGGACGTCTCGTCTCTCTAAAAACACGTTTCCTCGTTTCCTCTCCTCGCTTGGATTCCTCGCGTCCTTCCTGGGCGGGACCAGGACACGAGGAGAAGACGTGAGGAAACGTGGATGAGATGAACGTGATGTCAGACGCTGTTTTTTTTTGGTTTCTTTTATTTTAAATCAGGTTTATTTTTATTCATCCTGCAGTCAGTCACACTCACCGCTCTCTCTCTCTCTCTCTCTCTCTCTCTCTCTCTCCTCCTCCTGCTGCAGGTGGAGCATCATGGTCTACGAGACCAAGTTTCCACGGCAACACTCCGCCTCCACCGTCACCGAGGACTGCAGCGACGACTCCGAGGTAACGGGAAATGACATCACTTCCTGCTTCCAGAGTGAGGAGAGAAATGTTGTGAGTTTTTTTTAGAGGAACATGTTCCAGCTGTGACAGTGTTGATGTCTGCTGATCCAGGTTCAGCAGATTCTCACCTACGAGGACTCTGTGGCTGCTCACCTGTCCAAGATCCTGACCTCAGACCAGCACTCGGTCGTCATCTCCTCCGCCAAGTACGACTGTGAAACACCGTTTTAATTATAACATCCGTCAGATTTGGCTGTAGATTGTGTGTGTTTATTTGTGTGTGTGTGTGTGTGTGTGTGTGTGTGTGTTTGTGTGTGTGTGTGTGTATTCAGGGTTCTGTGTGAGACGGTGAAGGACTTTGTGGCTCGTGTTGGGAAAGCGTACGAGAAGAACACGGAGAGTTCAGAGGAGTCGGAGGCCATGGCCAAGAAGGTACGAAACCTCATCACCGGCGTTCCTGAACGTTCAGTCAGACTTTTATTATCATGTTTACTGATGTTTAAGTTACATGTAGTTCAACTTCTCTACAAGTCCAAACAAAAGCTGATTTGCTAAAAGTTTGATGGAGCTGTGAGGCTCCATTCACACCCTATCCCATAATAACATCTGATCCATACACACGTCTTTACACCTGCTGTTCAAATGTGTTTTCTTCATTGTGCTCTGATCTCAAATAACACATTTGAGTGTTTTACACAAAACAGAAAAGGCATCAAGACTAAACATGTTATAAAAAGACATTAAAATATAATTAAGAATAGATTACATAAACATATATAAATAAATAGGAGCTAAAACAGGAGAATGACAGTGTGAGATATCAACCAAAAGCCTCAAATTTGGTTTAATTAAAGACATGATATGTGGAGAATAAAAAAAAAACTGAACCTGCTTGTCCAGGTTTAGTTAGACCTGATCCAGACCTGATCCAGACCTGATCCAGACCAGCTGAGAGTCTGGATGCTTACTGGACTAATGTGATTCGTTGTTCTATGTATGACGCTGTGTAACCGGAGCGCTTTGTGTCGTCAGTGCGGCGTCCTGAAGGAGAAACTCGACTCTCTGCTGAAAACTCTGAACGAGGAGTCTCAGGCCTCCACCGTGCTCCCCCCGGCTCCTCCCCCCACCATCGCCGAGGAGCAGGAGGAAGGCGAAGGAGTCGTCCTGCCTCCTCCTCTTCATCATCCCCCTCCCTCCTGCTCCCCGCGGACCAACACCTCCTCCTCCTCGTCCGCGGCGGCCGCCATCTTCAAACCTCGAGAGCAGCTGATGCTGAGAGCCAACAGCCTGAAGAAAGCCATCCGACAGATCATCGAGCACACGGAGAAAGGTGAGAGGAAGAGGAGGCCGTTAGCGTGATGAAGAACTGTTCGGTTCACCTGAGTGTCACTTTTTTTTTTTTTTTAAGAAACTGAGTCATGAACTTTAGCACTGATGTGATTCTGCCTCCAGCTGTGGACGAGCAGAACGCCCAGACACAGCAGCAGGTCTTCTCTCTGAGCCGGGCGGAGGAGGAGGAGGGTCTGGTGGAGGAGGAAGAGGAGGAGGAGGTGGAGGAAGATAAGATGTCGCTGCAGTCCTCCTACAGCGCCAAACACCGCAACACACGCAGAGGTCAGTCAGATAGCTTGTAGTTGAGCAAACATCTGGATGTAATGTTAGTTCCAGCTGACTGATACAGGAGCACATCGATTCTTCAGAGGCTCGTTGGAGTGATCGATGAAGATTCATCATCATCATCATCTTCATGGCTGCCGGGCTATGAGAGGGTTTATATTTTATGATTTTATTGTGATATTGTGGCGCAGCAGCTGTCTGACAGTGTGACATCACCTCCTCTAATAGCTCTGTGATGGTCACATGACGCCTCTCATATCAGCGCGACGTCACAGTTAGGCCTGCAGTCCGCTGGTCGATTAGTTGGTCGATATGCTCTCGTCCGACTAAATTCTCATTGGTCGAATAATCTCCGTGTTATTTTCATAAGGAGAAAATTGCTACATCAACAGCTTTCCAGGATTAATCCATTATTTCCTGCGGCGGGGGGGACAGACTAACAAATTACCTGTGAAAACAACGGGGGTGTATTCAAAACACCCCCGTTGTTTTCACAACTTTGAACTCGCCCAACCTGATGGAGACTGCTGGGTCTAACTGTACTCAACGTTTACTGAACGGTTACTGAATCTGTGTTTCTCCATAATGACACAACGAGAACCCCCGCCAGGCCAAGAAAATATATTTTTTAATATTTGATATCCGACAGCGTTTGGGAGTCTCTGTGCAGCGCTGCTCCGGTACGTGAGTCAACCTCTGCGTCGTTGCCTGGGAAACCACTGGTCGCGCGGCTCCGTTAAGGAGTATGTTTGCGTAGCGAGCGGGAAAGAGCGAGGAGCAGAGAAGTGACGGTGGATGCGAGCGGAGCAGAGGAAAAGGTTAGTAGTTAGTTGTCAGTCTGGCAGTAAATGTACAGCACAGACTACAGTGTGTCAGTTAATAAATGCTAAAAAGTCACGTCTGTTGTTTCCCCAAATGCTGGAAAAGTGAAGGAGGTTAGCTCCAAAGTTAGCAACAATAGGTTAGCCTAGCCTGAAGATGCTAAACAGAGAAATATATGGCGAGCTGCAGTCACAGTGCAGCGCTGCTCTGATGACACGTCGCTGAATTCATATTTGTTTATTTCTGAAAGCAGAACTCGAAGCTGTTTTCACTCCGCTTGTGAATGAAACTCGCCCACAAACGGAGCAGAACAGGTCGTCTTATACGGACGTTTAGAGGCGTCGACGGTGCCGATGAACGTTCAGTGATTTACGACGTTTCGGGCAGTTCAGAGTTTGTTTAAGGCGACTTCATACGAGCAGACCTCACAGTTCTTGCATGAGGCTCAGTGTATGTTGTTGTTTCTATATTTATTCTTTCACCCGCCTGCTTGTACATAATAGTGATATGTTTTATGTTTATTATCTTTGTTCAGTTTGTTGTCCTCGTGTATCTTTCTGAACATTGTTGTGTGTGAACACACTGAGAGCTGCTGGAAACCAGTCAGACTGCTTCAATGTGTAAACATCCTCAGACAGCTGATTCTGATCCTGAAGTACACACCAAGGTCTTCACCCTCCCCTGTGTGTGTGTGTGTGTGTGTGTGTGTGTGTGTGTGTGTGTGTGTGTGTGTGTGTGTGTGTGTGTGTGTCTACAGTCAGTAAGACGCCCTGTGAGAAGCTGATCAGTAAAGGCAGCCTGTCACTTGGCAGCTCCGCATCACTTCCTGTCCAGACAGGAAGTAGAGAGAACATGCCGATGCTCAACACAAAGATCCTTTATCCTGGTAAGAAGCTGTGAGGTCACAAACAATCAGTTATCTTTATCATTACAGCAGACTGACTGTGTGTGTGTCTGTGTGTGTGTGTGTGTCTGTGTCTGTGTGTGTGTGTGTGTGCGTGCGTGCGTGTGTGCAGGTCTCAGAGCAGGTATCTCAGGCTCTCTGTCCAGCAGCTCAGTGATCAGTCGACTGTTGGTGAACGCCGACCCCTTCAGCTGCGACCCTGACAACATGTAAGACTGACTGTCCCTAAAACACGCTTATATCCAGTATCTGTCAGTTATTAACTATAAAACTAACCCCACTGTGTGTGTGTGTGTGTGTGTGTGTGTGTGTGTGTGTCAGGGATTGCTACACGGAGAAATGTGTCATGAACAACTACTTTGGGATCGGACTGGATGCTAAAATCTCTCTGGACTTCAACAACAAGAGAGACGAGCATCCAGAGAAGTGCAGGTACGGAAGGAAAACACTCAGAAACACAGACTGTAACTGATCGATCCTGATTGATTAATGGACCGTCTGTTGTGTGTTCAGGAGTCGGACTAAGAACATGATGTGGTACGGAGTCCTGGGAACCAAAGAGCTGCTGCACAGAACCTACAAAAACCTGGAGCAGAGAGTTCTGCTGGAGGTGAGACACAACTACACACCTCACATCCACAATAAGAATTAAAGCTACTCTGGTCCGTCGGGATCATTTTGCTTTTTAAAAATGAGGGATATTTCTTACAAGTGTGATGTGCTTTTATTTTGAAAGATTGATTGACAGGATGAGAATTTTCTGCAGGGTGAGACATGTCTGTCTCGCTCACACCTGTGGCATCAAAATCATGCAAGTTTTGGGCCCATTCACTTGAATTTCAATTAGTAAATTGAAAACTCTTGATGAGTTTGTGTGTAAAACAAATTAATTTCCTAATTTTCATCAAGTCTATTTTTAGAAAAGGAAAAAGACTTTTAACCCACATGACCTGGTCAAAGTTTGATTTGAATGGAGAGTGTGAGCGAACCCACACCTTTTTGATCATTTACTGCTTCCACATAGTTTTAGATACAAACTTCATTTGAACTTTAAATGAATCACAAGACTTTGACCTACAAATCTTGAATTTACATGTGTTTTCTATCTTTTATTGTTTTTGAGATATTAGAGTGTGAGTTTTAAAGTCTTTTCTTGCTCCTCCTGTGATTTTATAATGAGTGTGTATTGCGGAATGTTTCACAGCACTGAGGGAGTGACATCACCAGGAGCAGTTGGAGAGGAGGATTTTAGAGTACGCTTCTTGTGAAATCTCCTCATAAATCCCATGACTTTGACCAAATCTTACATTAAAAATTATTTATTTTTTATATTTTTTAGAAGGAAATTTTGTTGCGAATCCATTGATACAGGTTTGAAAGTGGTCAGACTTATAGTTTAGACATCAGAAGCCTCTGTTTGACACAAAGTTCATGCCCATAGATTGCCTCCCCATTGTTTTACATTGTAAGGGTGATGTGGCACTGCAACTTTCAGAGCTTATTAAATCCAAACCGTTCAAGTTATTACAAAGTTTTTAACAACTTTTTTTCAGCACAGTGTCATAAGTCACCTATTAAAGTTTGAAGCCGATACCATTAACGCCCTCAGAGGAGATCTGTTCGGGGGCCAAAATTGGGGCATAGTCTTATTTTGAAAGGCTAATTGCGGACTTCCTGTTGGATTTAGGTCAGGGGTGTCAGCGTATGATTTGTAGGTCTTGATGAAACGAACAATTGAGTTTTAGTTTGATCTCTCTACGACATTTGGATGGATAGATAGAGTTCGGTCAGGCAGAGGACACTCTTATTCTTCATACAATAACATGCATTAACTGTGTGTGTGTGTGTGTGTGTGTGCGTGCGTGCGTGCGTGCGTGCGTGCGTGCGGGCGTGCGTGCGTGTGTGTGTGTGTGTGCGTGTGTGTGTGTGTGTGTGTGTGTGTGTGTGTGCGCGTGCAGTGTGATGGGCGGCCCATCCCCCTCCCCAGTCTGCAGGGCATTGCCGTGTTAAACATCCCGAGCTACGCAGGAGGAACCAACTTCTGGGGAGGAACCAAAGAGGACGATGTAAGAACCCTCCTCTCTCTCCTCTGCTACCTGTCTGTCAGGGTCAGGTGATGAGTGATGTCATCATGTCACCTCTCTCTCTCTCTCTCTCGCTCGCTCTCAGACCTTCACCGCTCCGTCCTTCGATGATAAGATTCTGGAGGTGGTGGCGGTGTTTGGCAGCATGCAGATGGCCGTGTCCCGAGTCATCAACCTGCAGCACCACCGCATCGCACAGGTCTGTCTGTCCACCTGTCTGTCTGTCTGTCTGTCTGTCTGTCTGTCTGTCTGTCAACCTGTCTGTCCACCTGTCTGTCTGTCTGTCTGTCTGTCTGTCCACCTGTCTGTCTGTCTGTCTGTCCACCTGTCTGTCTGTCTGTCTGTCTGTCTGTCCACCTGTCTGTCTGTCTGTCCACCTGTCTGTCTGTCTGTCTGTCCACCTGTCTGTCCACCTGTCTGTCTGTCTGTCCACCTGTCTGTCTGTCTGTCTGTCTGTCTGTCTGTCTGTCCACCTGTCTGTCTGTCTGTCTGTCTGTCTGTCCACCTGTCTGTCTGTCTGTCCACCTGTCTGTCTGTCTGTCTGTCTGTCTGTCTGTCTGTCCACCTGTCTGTCTGTCTGTCTGTCTGTCCACCTGTCTGTCTGTCTGTCTGTCCACCTGTCTGTCTGTCTGTCTGTCTGTCTGTCTGTCTGTGTATCTCACCCTGTCTCTCTCTCTCTCTCTCTGTGTCAGTGTCGGACGGTGAAGATCACCATCCTGGGGGACGAGGGCGTCCCGGTGCAGGTGGACGGGGAGGCGTGGATTCAGCCTCCAGGCTACATCAAGATCATCCACAAGAACCGGACGCAGACTCTGACCAGAGACCGGGTGAGTCGCTCGGCCTGCTGGGAGCTCAGGACCGCTGAAGGATAAGAAGATGTTATAAATGTACGTGTGTGTGTGTGTGTTTCAGGCGTTCGAGAGCACCCTGAAGTCCTGGGAGGACAAACAGAAGTGTGAGTTCCCCCGGACGCCCCCCCCTCAGCCCCCCCTGTCCTCCCAGCCAGAGATCCTCTCCGAGGAAGAGGCCTCACTCGTCAGCGAGTTCGGTCAGGCGGCAGGAGCCCTCATACACAGGTAATGTCTCCTCAGAGTACTGACTCATCTGAACACACACATGAAACATGTTTCAGGGAACGATGATGCGTTCAAACACACATAAAACTGATCGCTTCAAGAACAATTTGTTTGACTTTTTCATAAAAGCTTAAAAAAACAACTGAAACATCTTCTGTTGAAGCATTAAAACAGTTCTCAAAGGAAAATCAAGTAGTTTTTGGCGTATGAATCTTTTACAAACCCAGAACCTGAACATTAACACCCAAAACCCAATAAAGTTTATTCAAACAAGACAACGGCGTCCTCAACAACAAAAAGAGAGAAAGGCAGACTTACTTTGTGCTATTCTATTATAAAACAGAAAATATGAAGCCACAAGTCAAGTTTCATTCAGATGACCCTTAAAACTTTCAGCAAATTTCCAGAAAAATGATCAAAATTCTCCCGTCGGTGCCGTTAAATCAGTGCAGAAGAAGAGGAAACAACCAGATGACATCTTTAAAAGAGCAGCAGTCAATACTCAAACTATAGAAACTATGTGGAAATACTTCAATCAAATCATAACAGAAGTTATCTCAGGGCTCTTTCCTCATAGAGCATCTAGACCGAACTCTTTAATCTACAGAGACGCAACATTCCTCCATCAGCAGCAGGAAAAACCCCCCTTTAACAGGAAGAAACCTGCAGCAGAACCGGACTCTGGGTGGACGATATCTGCCTTTACTGGTCGGGTTGAGAGACAAAGAAGGAGACACAGAGAAGCATAATAACAATAATAATAACAATAGAGATATGACTAATAATAATGATGATGATGATGTCAGAGAGCAGATGTGAGTGTGTCTGTGCTGTCTGTGTTTCAGTATCCGTGAGGTCGCTCAGTCTCACCACAGTATGGAGCAGGAACTGGCTCACGCCGTCAACGCCAGCTCCAAGGCCATGGACGTGGTCTACGCCAACTCCAAGAGCTCCGGGGTACAAACCGCCGCCTCTCTCTCTGTGTGATCTGTGCTGCTGGTGTGATGGTAGTTTGAGCTCTTAACAAGGCCGTGTGTGTGTGTGTGTCTCTGTGTGCAGGCTCTGAGCTGCAGCGTGGTCCTCCACATGGTCAGCAACGTCAAAGCTCTGCTCAGTGAGACGCAGCTGCTGCTGGCTGGAAAGATGTCCATGGTAACTGTTTGAGCTCAGTCTGAGGGTTGTTGTTGTTGAGAATACTTTGGACTCAGTCACACTTTATCAGGAAACCTGCTGTGCAGTCTGATGTGATCTCTGACATGAATTCTACTGTTATGAAGCTTCTGGATTTTCAGTTTGTGTTGACGTTGTCAGAAAGGTGATAATTCTACTTCCTGTTTGTTATTGAGTGTTCCTAAAATTAAAAAAAGCTTAATAAATGTATAATCTGTGTTGGGTTCCAGCAGACTGCAGGTGTTCCTGATAAAGTGAAGTGAGTGTATCAGGACATCAGAATAATTAAACTCATGTTCAGAGCAGTGAACTGATTCACTGTTTATATGATGTGAATCATTTTAAAGGTGTCAAACAAAAACTGAAACAAGTTTTATTAGTTTTTAAAAACACAAATCACTCAGAATCATTCATTCGATTTTATAGACTTTTGTGTAACATATAAAAATGTGATCAACAATAATATTGAGTGTAATATTGTGTGTGTGTGTGTGTGTGTGTGTGTGTGTGTGTGTGTGTGTGTGTGTGCGTGTGTGTGCGTGTGCGTGTGTGTGTGTGTGTGCAGCAGCTGGATCCTCCTCAGCAGGAACAGTTGAATGCAGCTCTGAGTTCTGTAGCTCAGCAGCTCCGCCGGCTGGCTGACGTGTCCTGGTTGTGTCCCGTCATCGACCCGTCAGACCACGAGGTAACAGTACTACTACTGGCACAGGAAGTACTACTACTGGCACAGGAAGTACTACTACTGGCACAGGTAGTACTACTACTGGCACAGGAAGTACTACCACTGGCACAGGAAGTACTACTACTGGCACAGGTAGTACTAGGAGGAAGTACTACCACTGGCACAGGTAGTACTAGCTGGTAGTACTACTACTGGCACAGGAAGTACTACTACTGGTACAGGTAGTATTAGCAGGTAGTACTACTACTGGCACAGGAAGTACTACTACTGGCACAGGAAGTACTACTACTGGTACAGGTAGTATTAGCAGGTAGTACTACTACTGGCACAGGAAGTACTACTACTGGTACAGGTAGTATTAGCAGGTAGTACTACTACTGGTACAGGTAGTACTACTACTGGCACAGGAAGTACTACTACTGGCATAGGAAGTACTACTACTGGTACAGGAAGTATTAGCAGGTAGTACTACTACTGGCACAGGTAGTACTACTACTGGCACAGGAAGTACTACTACTGGCATAGGAAGTACTACTACTGGTACAGGAAGTATTAGCAGGTAGTACATCAGCATCCAGCTTGAATCGACCCAACTCAGCCCACTAAGTCTGCCTGAAATTTGGGTGTCATGATGGATGACCAGCTAAGCTTTAAGGTTGACGTGGCATCAGATCGATCGTGTGGGTTTGTCCTGTACATCATCAGGAAGATCAGATCCTTCCTGTCTGAGCATGCAGCACAACTCCTGGTTCAGGCTCTCGTTATATCACGCATCGACTACTGCAACTCCTGACTGGCAGGCCTCTCCGCATGTACACTTACCCCGTCTGGTCTTCAATCAGCCCAAAACAGCACATGTCACCCAGCTGTTGATATCCCTCCACTGGCTCCCAGTCGGCTGCCAGCATCAAATTCAAAACCCTGACACTTGCTTACAAAATAGCAACTAAAACAGCTCCTGCCTACCTGAACTCCATCATTCAGGTCTACACTCCGTCCCGCCCACTACGCTCTGCCAATGAAAGGCGCCTGGTACCACAACAGGACCCTAAGTCACCAGCTAGACTCTTCTGCTCTGTAGTTCCCCGGTGGTGGAACGAGTTACCAAACTCTGTTTGATCTGCAGAGTCCCTCTCAATCTTTAAGAAAATCTTTCTATGCACTCTAATCATCGCCTTGTTGCACTGCCTGTTGGCATCTACGTCCTTTCAGGCCCAAATGTAAGCTTTATGGCACTTACTGGTGTTGTTGCCTCCTGACTAGATCCCTGCTTGTGTTGTATCAGTCTCATATGTACGTCACTTTGGATAAAAGCGTCTGCTAAATGTAATGTAATGTACTAGCTGGTAGTACTCGCATCTAGTAGGAATCACAGTCCTCCAAATTTTAAATCTTTACACTGGCTACCTGTCTGTCACAGAATTAATTTCACTTCAGACATGAAAATACTCTGCTGTGTGTCTGATGTGGTGTGATGGTATAATAGTGGTATAATTACCTTGTTAAAATCCTTAAAGCATCATGTCTACCTTCTCCTTCATGAAAAATCCAGAATCTGTTGCATACTGGACCACGATTGGCTCCAAACTGGTTGTGATGTCACAAATCTTGCATATTTTCGATGAGCACAGAGAAACTTTCCTCTTTCAGCAGACGAAGGTGAAAACAAACACAGAGAAGCTGAAACATCCAACTGAAGGAACAAGAAGAAAAACATGTTTTTGAGCAGAAAGAAGGTTTTAAATCACTGACCGACTTTGCTGCGTCCTGTCTGTCTGACCTGGTTGTGACATATCAGCCTGCAGGTCCTGGTCCTGATGTCAGTAAATCCTCTTTACTGTCTGCTGGTCACACAGAGAACCAGGCTGCTGTCTGTCAGCTACAGTCAGGACTTCCTGTTTGATGTTACTTCCTATGAAGAGTCCAACAAAGCTGCGACACACAGACCAGTGTTCAGTCACTAAAATCCAAATATTTTAGCAGTAATAGTTGTATTTAAGGATTAATGGGATAATACTGTTCACTGTGATATTTGTACCCATAATAGTCGTAGCGTTAAGCTGATACCTGCACATCACTATCACTGACAGGACGCCGTCGTTAACGACCCAAAACTCTGAAAGTCTGTCACTGTCTCCTGAAGTGTTTGATTTAATTTTATCCTTATTGTTTTATCATAAATGCGAGGATTCTCTGCTTTATGTTGAGTATATTGTAGGGCTGCAGTCTGCTTTATTAGTTGGTCGATATGCTCTCGTCCGACTAAATTCTCATTGGTCGAATAATCTCCGTGTTATTTTCATAAGGAGAAAAGTGCTACATCAACGGCTTTCCAGGATTAATCCATTATTTCCTGCGGCGGGGGGGACAGACTAACAAATTACCTGTGAAAACAACGGGGGTGTTTTGAATACACCCCCGTTGTTTTCACAACTTTGAACTCGCCCAACCTGATGGAGCCTGCTGGGTCTAACTGTACTCAACGTTTACTGAACGGTTACTGAATCTGTGTTTCTCCATAATGACACAACGAGAACCCCCGCCAGGCCAAAAAAACATTTTTTTAATATTTGATATCCGACAGCGTTTGGGAGTCTCTGTGCTGCGCTGCTCCGGTACGTGAGTCAACCTCTGCGTCGTTGCCTGGGAAACCACTGGTCGCGCGGCTCCGTTAAGGAGTATGTTTGCGTAGCGAGCGGGAAAGAGCGAGGAGCAGAGAAGTGACGGTGGATGCGAGCGGAGCAGAGGAAAAGATTAGTAGTAAGTTGTCAGTCTGGCAGTAAATGTACAGCACAGACTACAGTGTGTCAGTTAATAAATGCTAAAAAGTCACGTCTGTTGTTTCCCCAAATGCTGGAAAAGTGAAGGAGGTTAGCTTCAAAGTTAGCAACAATAGGTTAGCCTAGCCTGAAGATGCTAAACAGAGAAATACAGAACAGAGAAATGTGTGACTGCCGAGTTTACTGTGCTCTCTGTCCCGTTACATGTGCGATTTTAGTCAACCAACATTTTCTTTGGTTGACTACAGTCCTAGTATTTTGTGTTGCATTTTATACATGAACTATGTTATATAATTAAGTTATTATCATTAATATTATCACTGTCAGACTGGCTGATACAGCCTGGCTCACTATAGTTAAACAAAACTCCTCAAGTGTCGACCTGCGTGATGCTGACAAACAGTCACGTCTGGGGGAAAAAAATGGAACTATTTCAATTCAGAATTTTATTCCCGAAAAAAGAGAAAATATATATCTTTGAAAACACTGAGCCTCATATGAGAACCTTTTCTTCTGGTAAACCTCTCAACCTCACCTGAACTTCACAAACTCTTTGTAAATCTCTGGTTTTCAGCCTGATGAAGGTCACCTGTCGACGAGCAGCTGAACCTTTCCGCTCCGTTTGTGTGGCCAAGTTTCATTCATAAAAATGTTCCCAACGAGGGAAAAGAAGAATCAGAAACCAGCAGACATATTTATCAGTCAGACGTCGTATTAGAGGAGCTGAAACTATTATTATTAAGTGTAAAGTTTATCTAAGCGCTACCTGTCGTGTCTTTGTGTCTTCAGGGTCCTCTGACTGACTTCTCCAAGCGCAGTCGGAGCGCAAAGTTCCGTCTCGTCCCGAAGTTCAAGAAAGACAAAAACAACAAAAACAAGGAGACGTGTGCGACTCTCTCTCTGCCCGGTAAGCTCTCCCATCTAAAGTCTCTGTTCTGGTTAAATCTGGTTCACATGTCATCTGATGGCCTCTTCTTATTGGCTAAAGAGACAGAAACACTCTGATTGGCTGCTGCTTCTTCTTGGTCCCATATATATTTATGTGAGTTGATCAGAGCAGCAGGTGGCGCTGTGGCAGGTTGTGTTCTCTGTGTAGATGCTCTAAAACTCATCATGACAACCTTCAATTGGATCATAAATGTGATGAGTTTAAATGAAAATACGTCAGAGTCACATGACATGTTTTAGAGAAGCAGGTGTGAAGCTGTGAACCAGAGATAGAGGTGAGATTACTGTCATCATTTATGATATCAAAAGTGTTAACTGTGGTTGTAAAACATTTGAAAATAAGACTGAAATGTCTGAAATCATTGTTACAGATAAATGTCTGCAGTGTTACAAATCTGTCTAAAAGTTTTAAGACGTTTAGCTTGATTCTTGTCGTTGTACTGTATGATGTTAAAAACACTTAAGTCCATTCAGTGATTGGTTCAAAGCTCAGTTTGAGCAGCAGAAACTGTTGTGATAAACTGAATTAACACAAACAGCATCTTTGATAATTAAATATTTGATTTTGTCTTCCAGCTTTTAATTTAGGACAGCAGAAGTAAAATTAACCCACAACCAACACAAACCTTTGTTACTGCTGCTGTGATACATAAATAACAGTGATGGAAAGTAACTAAGTACATTTACTCAAGTACTGTACTGAAGTACAGTTTTGAGGTACTTGTACTTTACTTGAGTATTTCCATGTGATGCTACTTTCTACATTTCAGAGGGAAATATTGTACTTTCTACTCCACTACATTTATTTGACAGCTTTAGTTACTTTTCAGATGAAGATTTGACACAATGGATAATATAACAAGCTTTTAAAATACAACACATTGTTAAAGATGAAACCAGTGGTTTCCAACCTTTTTGTCTTTTGACGTCTTACAAAAAGCAGTGTGTAGTCGGGGTCACATTTCACATGTCTATGAGTTGTTAACAGCTCCACCAAATAGTGATTTTTCCCTCTAAACTTCTCACATGCTTTCATTTCAATAAATGTTCAAATGATCCAATATTTCAGCAAAAATCAAAGATTAGAGAAAAAGTCCAAAAACTGAAAACAGATTTGTGTATCAGAACTTTGTTTTTTCTTCTTTCCTCTCCCATTAATCATCTCACCACCCCTCAGATTTATCTGCTGACCCTTTGGAGGGCCCCGACCCCTAGGTTGGGAACCACTGGACTAAACTAGCTAACTGTATATAAAGTAGTGTAAACTAGCTCCACCTCCAGCAGCTACAACAGTAACATGCTGCTCTAACACTGATGCTTCACTATTAATAATCTAATGATGTCATATATAATAATATATCAGTCAGAGGGACCAAACCACTACTTTTACTGCAATACTTTAACTACATCAAGCTCATAATACTTATGTACTTTTACTGCAATACTTTAACTACATCAAGCTCATAATACTTATGTACTTTTACTGCAATACTTTAACTACATCAAGCTCATAATACTTATGTACTTTTACTGCAATACTTTAACTACATCAAGCTCATAATACTTATGTACTTTTACTGCAATACTTTAAGTACATCAAGCTCATAATACTTATGTACTTTTACTGCAGTAAAGTATCTGAGTACTAACTGTGAACTACATGGTTGAGTTGGACTCTACTAGACTACAGCTTTTCTATTTTCACTGATGTACAAAACAAACACATAGAAGTTCAGCTCCTGACAGCAGCGCAGCTCAGAACAAAATAAAGTAAAATCCTGTCAGATATCCCAGAATGCAACGCTGTAAAACACAGATTTGTAACATTGAAAACATTGTAAGAGTGAAACAAATATTTCACACATTCAAATCTTATTTTCAAATGTTTTTAATCATATTATTTGGTTTGTTTCAATCCTCACTTTCATTCTCTCACATTTTAGGTTTCATGTCATGAATAATGTTGATAATCTCACCTCAGATTATATGTTTATTTTAGAGCTCTGCAAATATATTTCTAAAAAAATGTGAGTTTTAAAATCACATTTAGACCCAAAATGACAAAGAAAACATGAATTTAGAAATCCTTAACTTCACTGTTAGATGGTGTCTTTCCTGTTCTGGGTGTTTCCTGTTTTCCTAAACCACTTCCTGTCTATCTGAACCACTTCCTGTCGGTCTCAACCACTTCCTGTCGGTCTCAACCACTTCCTGTCGGTCTCAGTTCACCAGTGGGGGACGGAGGAGGTGGGGGCGTGGCTGGACTTTCTGTGTCTCACTGAGTATAAGGACATCTTTATCGGACACGATGTCCGCGGCGCCGAGCTCATCCACCTGGAGAGGAGGGACCTGAAGGTACCACCGGCTAGCTCTGAGCTAACTGCTAACTCACACTGCCGCGTGATTGGTGGGCTGCATGGCGGACTAACTGCATGATGGGTAGATGTTGGAGATGATGATGGACGGAAGCAAAGAGTGTGATGGTTTTCTCTTTGTCCTGTTCTGTACATAATATGTGTGTGTGTGTGTGTGTGTGTGTGTGTGTGTGTGTGTGTGTGTGTGTGTGTGTGTAGGACCTGGGAGTGACAAAGGTGGGTCATATGAAGAGGATCCTGCAGGGGATCAGAGAGCTCAACAGGAACAGCAGCGCCAGCGAAGCCTGACGGCTGCAACAAGGTGACCAGTGTTCATTATTATTAATGTTATTAAAGTTATTTACATCCTGATCTGATGTCGCGTGTTAAACGAGGTCAAAGTTCAGGAACGTTTGTAGAAATGCTGCCTGAAAGTCAAAGACCAGGGCTCAGCCGACCAATGAGCAGCTCCCACACACTCAGAGCAGTACTACTACTGCTGTACTGACTGTAGTACTGACTGTAGTACTGACTGTAGTACTGACTGTAGTACTGACTGTAGTACTGACTGCAGTACTGACTGTAGTACTGACTGTAGTACTGACTGTAGTACTGACTGTAGTACTGACTGCAGTACTGACTGTAGTACTGACTGCAGTACTGACTGTAGTACTGACTGTAGTACTGACTGTAGTACTGACTGCAGTACTGACTGTAGTACTGACTGTAGTACTGACTGCAGTACTGACTGTAGTACTGACTGCAGTACTGACTGTAGTACTGAACAGTCAGTGATTGTTTGTATTAATCTCATCCTCCTCCTCTTCCTCATTTTAAGCTCTTTGGTTCCTTGTGCTGTTTTTCACTTGTTTCTTTCTTTTCTTCTTCGTCTCTTTTTCTTCTGCTGCGTCTCATTCTTCAAAACTTCATAACCAGTAAGCTTTGACGGCTGTGTTGCCATGGTTACAGGTCGGGTAGTGGATGAATTTAGAAGGTGATTAAACTTGAGCTGAACGACGTGTGCATTAAACGGTTTTAACGCACACCTGTCGGCCAATCAGAAAACAGTATTCATCCAGACCCTGTTATAACGTTTATTAATGTGCTCTGTCTGCTGCAGATTAATGAATAAATAAATAAATAAATAAATAAATATAATAAGACAGTGAAGTTTAATCTGAGCTGCAGTTAGAATCAAATCAGAAACTTTTCATCTTGAACTCATCTGACTCCTTCTTGTTGTTCTGTTGCCTAGCAACCGCTGCCTGCTCTCCTCCTACCTCTGCTGCTACCGACGACCTCATCTGCCTGACCTCTGACCTCCTGACCCACAACCAGAACCAGCTGGTCCATGACATCACACCTGAACCAGAACCTCCTCACAGGGACACAGAGAACCAATCATATGATCCGCCAGTGCCTTGTCATCTCACCCACTGACCAATCAGCATTCAGGAGGTGGAGCCAAACATTTATCTACCTTCAGCAGACTGTTTTTAGATGATGGAGTGTGTCGGCTGGTCCGGTCGTCACCACGGAGACGGACTGTCAGATAAGATGCCAGGGTTCATCTGCACGACTTCCTGTACACTGTAAAAAAATGTCATCTTAATACAGAAGCACATCTGTGTTTTTACAGATTTCAGCTTCCTGCCGTCTGTTCTCTCTAACAAACACACGGTGCAGCTGCTTTAACACATGATGACAGCTGTGACTGAGATGTTTGAACTATATTCTGACACATATTACCAGGAATTATTGTTACAAGCAGCTTCTTTGGCCGGTAGGATCAGTACAAAGATATGAAATCACATTTTATGTGGAATTAAAAAGGCTGAAAAAGTCTTAAATTTAACTTTGTGAACCTGCAGAAACCGGATGTTTGGTCTGATCCGTGAACGTCAGCAGACAAAGTTCGATTGATTGAAAATTACTCTGCAACCATTTTGGTAATTGATTAATATTCTCTGGTTTCAGCTTCTCGTGAGGATTTTCTTGATCATATTTGTCAGTGAATTAAAAATCTTTAAGTTTTGAACTGTTGGTCGGACAAAACCATCAAAATTTAGACATCGCAGAGGACTCAGAGAGATTGTGAATTTTTCAAAAGTTTTTAACACTTCAATCGATGAATCATGAAAATAATGTTAGTTGCAGCTCTACAACACTGACACTCAAAGAACCGAAACTCTTTACTAAACAATGCAACACTAAATGATTTATTAAGATGGATTTTTTTGCAGTGTACCAGGTCGACGTCTTAGATTGACAGGATGTTATTTTGTGTTTTGACACATCAGTGAGTTTCACATGAACAGTGAACTGACTGGAGTTAAAAGAGGAAAATGTGACCTGCAGGTAAACCTTCACACCGACACCACAGAACGTCTCAGAACTTTTTTATCTTACAACCGATATGAGTCCACTTGTTCTCCAAATCCTGAGACAAAGACGTCTCTGCAGCTCCGTCCAGAGAAACACTTCAAACCAAAACTTCCTGGACCAAACAGCAGCAGCAGAGAAGATTTCAGGACTCAATAACAGACCGGATGATTGTTAATGTGGAGATCTTTCAGCGTCGGTCGTCTTCTGTCCTCAAACACCAACAGCAGAGACTCCAGGTCAGTTTCAGGATGTGGACTCAGTGTCCAGCAGAGTCTGGCTGATCTCAGCTGTGTTCTGGATCAAACATAAGCTGGATCTGGTCCACATGTTGCATTAGATTTGACTCCAGAAGCCAGACATGTTGGATTTACCTGCCACCTTACCAGCCGACCAATCAGAACCTCCTCTGGATCCTGAAACGTTGGACCAGGATGCAGCAGAACCCTTTAAACCTTTAAACGAGCGGCTAAGAGACTTTAGAGAAACACTTTCTGTCCCCAGACAGACGCAAGTCAGACAGGAGCTCTGTGACTGTATGGAGACCAAGTGAGAGGACGCCTGACAGGACGCCTGACGGGACGCCTGACGGGACGCCTGACGGGACGCCTGACGGGACGCCTGACGGGACGTCTGACGGGACGACTGACGGGACGTCTGACGGGACGCCTGACGGGACACCTGACGGGACGTCTGACGGGACGACTGACGGGACGTCTGACGGGACGACTGACGGGACGTCTGACGGGACGCCTGACGGGACACCTGACGGGACGTCTGACGGGACGACTGACGGGACGTCTGACGGGACGACTGACGGGACGTCTGACGGGACGCCTGACGGGACACCTGACGGGACGTCTGACGGGACGCCTGACGGGACGCCTGACGGGACGCCTGACGGGACGCCTGACAGGACGCCTGACGGGACGCCTGACGGGACGCCTGACAGGACGCCTGACAGGACGGGACAGTGGTGTTGAGTTGTCCTCAGAGGACAGACTGAAGGACTTCTAGAGTTTTGTACTAAAACATATTTATTTCTTCTATAAATTGATATTTAGAGCTCAGTCTGTGTCTATAAAAACAGGGAGTGGTGAACGTGACGAGGGACGTCGGGACAGACGCTCCCGAAGTGATCAGGTGGTGTGACGGAGGCTCTGCAGCAAACAATCAGATCTCTCCACATAAACCAGCTGCATTTACTGTTATTACTGTGTATTTCCTGTTTGTGTCGGTGTTGTTCTGCTCGTGTCGTCAGTCTCTCTGTTGTCTGTCGAGTGACAACAAAAATGAACAGTTTACTTCAGAAACAAACAGTTTTATTGACAGTCGTGGGTCCAAAACTCTTGAAGGGACCAAGCGAACATATATGATATTTTTGAGACTCAAGATGCAACGTTCAGTTACATTGCAGTGGAATTTATATTTTTGTGTCAAATTCATTATTGTATGAAGATAAAAACCTTTTCGACGTGTCATCTGGTGAGTCTGAGCTCTGCTGGACTGATGACTTCATCTTCTATTAAACAGCCTTAACTCTTCCTGAAACACTGAAAACCTTCATCAGCAGCAGTTTCAGCTTTTTATCCAGTAAAAACTCCAGTTTGAGGATTTTCTGTTTGTTGTTATAAAACGTTTTGTGGGCATTTCTCCTTGTTTTTGATAACCGATCGACTAATTGATCTTTTAATAGAAAAAGTGACAAATACATTTATTTAACATCTTACATTTGATGTTTGGTTTGACAGAAAGCATCAAACCAGCAACAATGAAACGTGGATGCTGTGAAAAGGTTTAAAGCAGAGTTTCCTCCAGGAAGCAGTGGAGCTGAGGTGATAAACGTCTTGTGATTAATTTAGTTTGTAGATGAAAACCGAAACAATAACCAGACTCATTACATATGTGGAAATAGTTGTGTGAAGATTAGAAAGCTAGAAAAGTGTAAAAATGTTTTATGATGTTTGTGGAAAAGACTGCAGGAAACTCTGGAATATTCGGTTGTTTCTCACGTTAAAAATCATTTCAACTCTGTGGTTAAAGCTCATTTTGTTTCCACTAACAGGAAGTTAACAGACAGACTTTGGTTGAGTTCAAAGAAACCAAATCTTAACGAGCGATGCCTTAACTCTCCCGTCGATCACATATCTGTCAGTCACGCTGAGCTTTACTCTCCTCACTCTGTAAATATGTTTTATTATTTCATACAAACAGACGCTGCCTTCAGTGCTTCTTAAACTGTGAGCTGAGACTCTGAATGACTTCGTGTGACTCATAACAACGATTTCATTGATGCATCAGATTTCACACTCAGACGGACGTAAACATATCAAAGCAGCCAGTTTCAGTCTGCATCAATATTTCAAACTCAAATGTTGTTTTGTCACCTGTGGTGCATTCAGGGTCCCAGCTGAATAAAGCAGGTTGTGTTCGCTGTCTCTCGGTGTTTCTGTGCTGTTGGTGTCTGTAGTTGTTCTGCTGTCAGTCGTCAAACACGTCGACATTCACGTCATCAGTCGAAATGGCCTTTAAAGTTCAGCTCAGTGTGAGTTCAGTTCCTGAACTGAACTCCAGCTTTTATCACGTCAGCAGATATTTGCTGTTTTTTTTTGTTGTTAATTATTAAATATTCAGAAACAGACGCTGTTAAACACAACAGACAGCAGCGGTTTAAAGCTGGAACTGTGTCAAAAGACGTTTTTCTTTTCTACTGTGTACAAGAACATGTGGAGTCAGAGCCCTTAAAGTCCTGACAGATTATATATCTGTTAAACTCCTGCATGGAGTTATCTTGATCCATATTATGAGGGCACAACATGTGCACAAGATCATTAATGTGCACTTGAATATGGATCAAGATCTTTATTTGTGCGCCCTTTATTATCTTGATCCAGATCAGACAGACAGACAGAATTTATTTCCTTGTGCTGCATCATGTGGATCAAGATGATGCACACAAGAGATTATCATGATCCAGATCAAGATCATATCTTCTGCTTCAAAGTTATCTTGCTCACATACGATTTATTTTACATGTAAAAGTCTTTTACGCACATGGATCAAAATCACTTAGCTGACGAGTTATTATCTTGATCCATATCATGCGTAAAAGTTATTATCTTGGCACAGATGTTTTCTTTTTCACAGAAGATCAATATCTATTGCTCACATGATATGAATCAAGATAACGTGCTCCTGTTATGTCGTTCATGTGTGCACAAGATAATCTTAAGAACTATCAAGATAATAACTTGTGCGCACAAATTATAGTCATGCAGAAGTTAATAGTGCGTCAAATAACTTCTTCTGTAAGATATGAATCATCTGTGAGGAAGTTATGATGTGTCCGAGTTCCAGTTTGAAGACTGATTTGGTTCAAGATAACTTGTGCTCTCAAGTTCTTATCTTGACACGGATGATATCTCGCTCACAGAAGATCCAAATCTTTTTCTTACATGATGTGAAGTCATGCAGAAATGATCTTGCTTGCAGAATAAGATACGGAGCAAGATTATTGTTACTATCTTGTACTCACAAGATGAAAAAGTGTCTTCAGGACTGATGCAGCTCTGTTACAAGCTAATATTTTAGTTCCTGACTGCCATGTTCTGATATGCTAACAGGTTTAACTGCAACAGAAGGTTCTCATTAGCATTTAGTGATTTTGATTGTGATCTTGCAGTTATTCAACAAAATGTGTTCAGAAATAAGGAACGATTAGTTTAGCACTGTTTGCTAGCATGCTGATGTTTTTTTTAAGAGAACATGTTAGTAACTGAGGAAGCCTTTCTGTGGCGGGACCACCCTCTCTTCCCATTGGCTGATGTCAGAACAGGAACGCCCCCTCACTGTACCTGATGCTCCTGTGCTCAGCCAATCAGATGAGTGGGCGGCCTTTCAGGTCACAGCAACACTGCAGTCACATATTTACATTTTGTGACCAATAAGATGTTTTGGTGAGAACACGTCAGCGACAGAGTGCCTTGCTGGAGGTTCGTGTTCTGCTGTTTGTCCACGATTCAACATCCAGAAACTGTTTTCATGAAGTCGTCGTCTCTGATCCATCCTGTGTATTTATTGGATAATTTATGCATTAATACTGATACTGTACGCTGTCATACCTCTGTTTGTACATACGCCCCCTGCAGGGCTGTCAGTGTAAATACATGCTGTTCTGTACAGAGAAACAACTAAACATCCTGTCAGAAATAAAGTTGATGTCTCAACTATAGAAACACTCGTTCAACTCTTATTCTTCATTTCCAACACAACCCACAGCCTGAAACTGCCAGTTCAAATAAACTGAGAGCTAAAACAACTAATAGCACCAATATTAACTGCTGTTCAATATTTAACAATATTCTGTTCAATTAAAGCTGTGAGGCCGCGGTGCAGTCGAAGATCTTCTGTGACGGGCATGTAGATGTCGTCAGACCCGGCTGTTTTCAGACAGTGCAAGAAGGAGATAAACATCACTTCCTTTGTTCACTGTTTTGCCTGCTGCTGGGGCTGCTTCACTGAGATAAAGTTATAGCAACTTCCTCTGTCATGGCGAAACATCAAATCTCAACGGTGTGACGATGAGAATTTTCTGCAGGGTGAGACATGTCTGTCTTGCTCACACCTGTGGCATCAAAATTATGCAAGTTTTGGGCCCATTCACTTGAATTTCAATTAGTAAATTGAAAACTCTTGATGAGTTTGTGTGTAAAACAAATTAATTTCCTAATTTCCTTCATCAACTCTATTTTTAGAAAAGTAAAGACTTTTAACCCACATGACCTGGTCAAAGTTTGATTGACATGTGTACTGTCAGGTGTGTAGAGACAATAAGTAACTGCAGCTGGACACAGAAAAATACTCATATATTTGAATGGAGAGTGTGAGTGAACCGCTAGGTGCTCGGGTCCTAATAAAGGAAAAACTGCAGTACAGAGCTACAAATTTTAGTTTTGATTTTTTTTTTCTGCAGCACTTTATCACTAAACCCTCACTCCATTTTTTCCCTTATTATTGTATTGTTATTGTGAAATAAATGATAATAACACCAAACTTGATACAAGGTTTGTATATAATGTACTGTATGTATATAGACCTTTCTGCTGTATCCTACAAAAATGAGCTGCATTCAACCCCCACACCCATCCCCCCCCTTTCTTCCCTCCTATTCTCTCTATTCTTGCGAGGACCCGTTCTGTGTCCAGCTGCAGTTACTTATTGTCTCTACACACCCGACAGTACACATTTGAATCAAACTTTCAAAATAAAAGCACACCACACTTGTAAGAAATATCCCTCATTTTTAAAAAGCAAAATGATCTGATCCCGACGCTGCTTGCAGCTTTAATTATTTATAATAATTTCCATTGATTTAATAGTCCTTAGTTATTGCTGATAGCCAAACCTGTAACCAAGGCCAACAATATAATCAATAAAAAGCCGTCCTGTGTGAGGAGTGTGTGTAGTTGCTTTAACCTCACATATCAATGTTTATTTTCACAACTGAGCACACACTTCTTAACCTTTTTCTGTCTGAACTAAATATAAATGGAATTTATAATGAAATGATATGAAACATTCTACAGTATTATTGATTTGCTGTTATCAAAGTCAAATGAATGACGTCAGTGACGTCCAGGTGCTGCTCAGGTAGGCAGGCTGTGAGTCCCAGACGAGGCTGGTATCAGTAATATTTACTCCTCTATGAACAGTCAGACTGTTAAACCAGCAGGCAAATCATGTTCATGTTTTTACCGTCTGATTTCAGGGAAGAGATGGATTCCTCTTCAGTCCAATTCAAAATGTACAACTTTATTTCTTTTTAACAAACAAACAACACATGGTACAACCTCCTAACGCTGATATTTTCATCAAAGCTGAAAGAATTGACATAGTCACTGATTTTAAATATCTTGGTGTGACACTGGATCCAAATTTGAACTTTAAGAAACATGTTAAAAAAAACGGTTAAAACCATAAAGAACAACTTAGCAAATTTAGAAACTGTCTCTCTTTGGATGCAGCCAAGATATTTATGCAGCTATGATTCTTTCCCAGATGTCTTATTGCATCACATGTTGGGGGCAGGCTGGAGAAACAGCCATCAAACCTCTTGAGTCCTTATACAAACAAACTCTAAAGACAAAAAGCCAATGCATTTCCATCACTGTAGGGTTCTGGAGAAAAACAATTTACTGAGCTTTGACAATTTTAGATTATTCTCAAATTTGTGCCTAGTTTATAAAATGTTAAATGGTTTGTCCTCCTCCACTATGTGACTATGTGTTCACTTGCTCAGTAAGTTCTATTAGATCCTCCAGAATATCCTCTATACATGATTGGACCATTTCATCACACTGCATTTGGACAGTCAGCTTTCTCTGTGAAAGCCACAACTCAGTGGAATGTCCTACCTGATGATATGAAGAACTGCAGTTTTATCAATACATTCAAAGCCAAATTAAAACATCTGCTAAAAACTACTCAGCTCTGTAACCACTGAATCCACTTAATTTGATGATTTGAAGATTACATTATTAATATCTAGTTAACATTGTGTGTGTGTGTGTGTGTGTGTGTGTGTGTTGTGCTGTTGTGTGTAGCTTTGTATTATGTGTCCTGTATGTTTTTTGCTTTGTACTGTTTGTTATTGTTCTGTTTTATGTTTTAATTGTGACCTACAGATGATAATTAGCTATAAACTAAATCTGGTGCAGTACATCATTTATGTTAAACACTACATGGTCCCAATAAATACATAAGACAATAAATGAAATGACCTGAGTGCTGAAACAGCACTGAGAGAAAGACAAAAACTGAATCATAAAAAACAGCTTCTCTCCTCAGAGGAACAAGGCTGCACTTACTAACATTTACAACTTGTCAGATCTACATGCAAACCTACGCAAACACCTTCACGAGCTCTGAGACAGAAGAAATATTTCCATAACGACTCTTTGGGTCACTGTGTTAGAAATATGAGCACAGAAACTGGTTCAACAAGACCGAGGTGCAAACACAACTTATACACCTTTCATTCATTAACTCATTAACACACACACACACACACACACACACACACACCACAACGCTGCTAAAACAAGCAGCTCCTACTAAACACAACACAGATCAATAATTCAGAAACATGTGAGCTGACCACAAACATCCAAAACACACAAATTAAAAAAAAAACAAAACAAAACTAAGAAACAAAATCAAACACTCATCTCAAAACCATACAGGCTCATGACCTCTTAAATCAAAGTGCATTGTGGGTACATCAGTATCTACACACATTAGCAGGTTACAGAAAGCTCTCGTCACAAAGTGCAGTTAGATGTTTGATGTTTCTCTCATGTCTCAGGTTTTCTCTGAGGGGGAAAACAGTGTACTGAACATGTGCTGCTGTGGTTGCCGGGGGCGACGACAGCGATGATGGTGGAGGGACTGGCTGCTTTAACTCTTCAGGTCAAAACCAGAAACAGAGATGATGCTGGATATGGATGAAGCCAACACCTGTAACATTCCCTCTCTCATTGATAACAGTGATGGATGACAGCATCCGTCATGACATCATGCTCCTGAAACTAACGGAAAAACCCTCTGTGAGGCCTCCCGTCATCAGACTCCCTATATAGTATAGTGTGTGTGTCTAAAACATGAAATGTGAATATTTTATATTGTAATGTAATACAGAAAGTTCTATTTTAAATCCACACAAACTGTCATGTGTTGATGTCTCACTGCATCCAGACTGTGCTGGTTGAAACAAACATCTGATTACATGAAAGAAGGTAAATGTGCTGTAAAAGCCTCTAAAGCTGCCAGTCAGTGTCCTGTAACGTCTCCACTGGTCTCACACATGGTTGTGAGGTGTACCAGTGCAGCTGCACCAGTGTCCAGTTAAATGTTGTTGACTGATGCAGAGGGATCATCAACACTTATTATGGGCCTGAAGCTTTTCAACATCAGCCATCAGACTGGATCTCAGTGAGTGTGAGGATGATGATGATGATGATGATGATGACTGTAGTCATGTATGATGATTCATAATTAATATCAAACACAGTCTGTGCTCATAAGGAGAAAGGAGGAGCACTTCCTGTCTTATTTCACTGTCACATGCTACATGAAACATCTGATGTCAGCTTGTGAATACTGACCTCAGTTATACTGAAAGCACAATAACTGCTTTATAAATGTGCAACAGGTGTGCATGTCTTATGAAGTCCATATGTAGGAAGCCTTCAAATAAAGAAGGAAGCTGACACACAGCAAACACTGAGACCTGACTGTTGTTTTAAGGGGAAATTTGCATGAGATTAAACTGAAGAATTCATTGTTCTGTGAAACGTCGCTGCCGTCCTGCACACCTGCTGATCTGTATGAATGTGTCCAGAGTACGTGATGGAACCTGATTGGTCCACGCAGGATGAGAGAGGACAGATAATAAAGAACATTTAAAAACGAGCAACACTGTGACCCAGAGGCCGGAGAAGTGGACCGAGAAGGAAGACCACGATGAAGAGTTTGATCCTTCTGCTCGTCTTGGCGTCAGCAGGTAAAGTTGAACCACTCTGACTGTTACACTCTTCACCTACTGACCCACTGACAGCTTCACTCTGTCAGCACTGATCAATGCAACATGTTTTAAACTAATTATCAACTATAACTCAACAAAGCTTCATATGCAGACAGCCGACATACTGTATGTGTTCATGTACACTGAGACAGTTACAGTTCAAACACACACACACACACACACACACACACACACACCTGTGTTTGTTTTCTCTGTAGTTTCTGGTGCTGTGGACATCCAGAAAAGAGTGCTGAATGGAGTGGATTGCCTTGCTCATGAGGGTCTGCATTACGTGGATCTGAGAGACAGTAAAAATGAACAGATGTTCTGTGGAGGGAATCTGACCAGTCCAGAATGGGTCCTCACTGCTGCACACTGTAAAACACCGTAAGACAACTTCTTCTAGTTTTTTTCTAGACTAGTTTGCAACTGTTAAGGATCATTCTTTCTTATTTGTGCTCACTTTGTCACAGATATACCAAACAGAGGAATTACAGACAGACAGCACAGCTTCATTCTCTCAGCTCTGATCAATGCAACACTAATGTTTATTATTATTTCCAGTAAAGCTGGTTCAGTGCTGTGTTGTG
Organism: Thunnus maccoyii; assembly: GCF_910596095.1. NCBI lineage: Eukaryota > Metazoa > Chordata > Actinopteri > Scombriformes > Scombridae > Thunnus > Thunnus maccoyii. The sequence continues at coordinate 34,141,898 of NC_056538.1, read as the reverse complement.
TCGTCCTTAGAAAATCTCTCTCAGCTTGAAGGAACATTAAGGACTCAAAGACCTTTGACAGATGTTATATACATGAAGGGCAACGCAGGAGTCTGCAGTCAGCTGCATGTATCATTGTGCTAATTAATGAAATAATAAATGAACAGGCAGAAAAACATCAAATATGTACTGAACAGTGAAAAGTTTCCAATAATATGCAAACTTGAATTTTGCTTCAACATGTGTGTGTCTGGTTTAACATTCTACATTTTCTTTCTCTTCTCAGTACGTTTGTGGTGGGTTTGGGCAGAAATCCATCTGGAGATGACGTAAGGATGCATTTTCCCCGACTTAAAAGAAAATATGTCTTTCATGAAAATTTGCACCATCATGACATCATGCTTTTTAAACTGCCTGAAAAAACTCCCTGAGGACATTGATTTTATATTGTAATGTGATACAAAAAGTTATATTTGGCTCTTTAAATCCACAGACCAGAATAAAGCGGCCAGACTGCAGTGTGCTGACGTTCCCCTGAGTTCAGGCTGCGACGGTCGTTACAAAGAACTCTATCTTGGAAAAAAACATCTTATTCCTAAATATTTAAGAGGATATCTACTGTGCTCCTACAGCCCCTGGCAATGTCAAGCCTGCCCAGTAAGTATTCTTTAACATCTCCCTCCAGTGGTCAAACACTTGTCTTGCCTACTTACTGTCTCACCCTCTCTCACTGTCTCACTCTTTCTCTTTCTCTTTCTCTTTTTCATTTTCTCTCTCTCTCCCTCCATCGCTCATCCTCTCAGGGGGACTCTGGGGGCAGTCTGGTGAAGGATGGTGTTCTGTATGGAGTGACCGTAGCATTTAACCGAACCCCCCCATGGAGGACTTTCTTCATTGATGTCTGTGCTTACAGGGAGTGGATATTCAAAAAAACTGGCATCTAAACTTGTCTGTAACTGACCAAAGGTCAGTCAGTATGTAACACTGTCTGACAATAAAGAGATCATAAATCTCTGTAACTGCATCAACCAGTCTGTCTGTTGTTTGTTTGTTTTTTTGTTTGTTTGTGTGTGATGATTGACATGGTTGTGAGGTGTACCAGTACAGCTGCACCAGTGTCCAGTTAAATGTTGTTGACTGATGCAGAGGGATTATCAACACTTATTATGGGCCTGAAGCTTTTCAACATCAGCCATCAGACTGGATCTCAGTGAGTGTGAGGATGATGATGATGATGATGATGATGATGACTGTAGTCATGTATGATGATTCATAGTTAATATCAAACAGTCTGTGCTCATAATGAGAATGAAGGAGCACTTCCTGTCTTATCTCATGTCGATCAGAAATGACGTCTAGACTTTTATTAGCTGACATGTAAACATATACTGTAGCCTGTTTATTTTTATGATGACAGCATGTTGTTCTGTTGCATGTTGGGATTATTTTCTATTCACTATTGAAGTTTGCTGCACGTAGAGCTGAATTAAACAGTGACTTGCAAGAATGACAATCAGTTTATTGGCACATCTGGCTGAGTGATGCATCCACAGTACTGAAAGGAGCTTTAATTCTGACATGTTAAATTAACATTTAACCTTTTGTTTTGTTGTATATGATCACATCTCCTATAGGACAAGACATGAACATGATGTCACATCACTGAGAGTGAAAATATCGCACCACTTGATGAATTAAATATTAGAAAAAGGATGAAAATATTCCTGCGAATGCAGTGGTCAAGTTCAAGTTTCATTATTGTTTCATAATAATTTTATAAATGTTACTGTAACAGCTGACAGAATAAAAAACAGTGATTTATATCACTCATCATTTCATAGACTAGACCATCCATCTGATTAATTTACATTACTGATGGTTTATGGAGTTTAGTGAAACTGTGGGATCAGAAATATTCTTAACCATATTTTGATGTATTTTCTTCAAAATGTGTTAAATCTAAAGGAGAACTCCTGATGAACTGTGCTGCACCACTGAGCCGTTCAGCTCTGAGGACTACACTTACACCCAAACAAACAGCCTGTTTCAAAGCAAAAACAACCGTATCTCATCTTTGGGGTTTAACATTTCTCTGCCAGATTAACTTGTGTAATTGTTACTGCAATGACAGCAACACACAAGCCCAGTTTGTTGCACCTGTGGAGTTAAACATCTTTCAAAGATCAGAGGTTATAATGTCTGCTTAAATTATTTGGAGGGAACATAAACTGTGGGATTCAATGACAACATGATGAAGTATTCACATCACAACATGCACACCGCTGTCACTGAAGTTTACATCACAGAGATGTCAGGAGAAATACCTGAGCTGCTTAAGTTAGTCACAGTTAAAGACTAATGAGTAGAAGTGTGTGTTAAGATGACTCTTGAAAATCTCAGTCGGTCTTTGTCAGTTATGTGTGTTTATTATCTGTGGAAGCTACAGAGAGCGGTTCAGTAAACAACACCAGATTTAAAGTAAGTTCCCCATTAAATCGTCAAACTGGAGAAACAGAAGCAAACTGAGAGAAAACCACACAGACACAAACTCAGCAAGGATGCCAGGGACTGTTATCTGGCTAAATTGGCATCTATAAACAACATTGATCCATATGATCCATACCCTGCGTATCATAGCAACCGCCTCACATGCAGCCACATCCACAACACAATACCCAAATGTGAGCTGGGGGGGATTCCATAGTTTTGGGGCAGCAATTAAACCAGTCAATGACGACATCCCAGCATATATTGTAGAAGGCCTACCTTTGTTTTGTCTGTAGGTGGAAGCATTGTACATCATCCTCAGATAAAGCATCGAAGTCCTGGCCATTTTTTGGATGATGGAGTTCATTTCACTACTCTGGGAAATGATATATTTTTAACAAATATCACCAAGTGTCTGAAAGACCAAATCCAGACGGGTGATGCTGGATTTGGATTTCCTGCTAATGTTTTGGCAGCAAAAAAGAGGCCAGGATTTTATACTTCATGATGTTTGATGTGCAATTTTTTTTTAGATGCAAGGGTAGCCATTACACTTGTCAATTCTGTCACAGCTCTTCCTCTTCCTCTCCCTTCCTCTTCTATCTTCTCCAAACCCTTTGCTTTACCTCAGCCATTTCACCTGATGGACTTCCTCAGGTGTTTTCCCCCCATGGTTAATGTAGTCAGGAGTTTGTAGAGTCAGACAAAAGTTCTGCCTGTTTTTGTGCAAATAAATATTTTTTTTATTTAACTCTGGTATGCATGTCTCTGATTTACTGTAGCATCACACACTATTAGAAGAACAAGCAGTTTATGTAAAAGACTTCCAGAGTAAAGTTTTTTGCCTAACAAGTAAAGAACTCTACCTCACATCAGGGGTGTCACTGGGCCTATAAATTTTCTTTAGCCCCCCCAAAATAAATGCACATTATTAATTTAAATCATCAATAGTTTTTTCTCATTCATTTTTCATTAAAATCAATTGAACTGTGCCATTGCATCTCCAAAGTCACAATGTACCTAAAGTTAGACCTCAAGTTGTTACTCCTTTGTTCATGGTTCTCCTGGCTCCTTGCTTCATGTTAGCTAACTTTGGGTTTGAGTGAGGAAAAGACAAGAGGATAGGCTATATAACACTAACGTTATACAGTGGAAACCGCTTATATAATCCATATAAGCAGTTGATCACTGCTTATATGGATCAAAAAGCTCAGGACAGAATCAGTCCTATACAAATGTTGTTTAAATAATTTGCTTATAGTAATCAAGTAGTCTGCTTACAGTTTTCATTTTGGGTCATTTCATACATGAAAACATGGGGGGAAAAATTAAATTACAGTAACTCTATTTTTATTTTTATTTTTTACCTTACTCCCATGATACACATATGATATTGTGGCAATGCAGCATCATTATCAAGGGTGTGGAGGTGCGGGGGTGTTTATTTGTAACCCCTGTGAAACAGTCAGAAAATAATGTGATCACTATAAGCTGTTTCCACTGCTGACGAGCCATCCAGCCAAAGTGTGAACGAGCAAAAGAGATAGAAATAATGTTACTGACAGCTCTTTACATACTTTGTTTTTATATGCCTCTTAAGTATTTCAAAACAATCATATCAGTAGGCATAGATTGTTGTTTATAATCAGTTAATGTCAGTGAAAAGGTCACATTGTGTTGATCATAACACAATTTTATGTCCCTCAATTCCTCAACATGTAGATGGAAATATGACATTTCTTCAAAAAAGGCAGCAACTCCGCTGAAGGCCAGTCAGGTGAGAAGATTTTGCCAGTTCAGACAAATACAAACTTAAACTGGTTGATCACTCATTAAGCTTTGAGTTCTTGTAAATCTGAGTTTAATAAAAAATGTTACTGAAAACAGGCGAGGAGAGGAAGAGGAGGAAGATGAAGGAGACTGACAGGGCTGAAGGAGCAGGTCTGATGAAGGTTAGTGATCAAGAAGAAAGCGAGTGGGAGTTGTTTAAGCTTTCAGTTCAAATTAATACTGAATTTTATGACATAGGCCTATTACTCATACAAAACATAAACTTTTAGTTTTAGAGGTTCACACATCAAACATCAGTCTGTGTATCAATAACATACTGAGGACCTGCAACTTATCTAAGAGAGAGGAGATAACATTCCTTGACTTCAGTACCTTTGCTTGATCTGTGTCTGTTGTAAGTGGATGGATTTAAGTCATATTAGATCTGTGCTGAATACAAACTATGCAGAGACAGATCTATTGAGTTGATTTTACACGTATTGCTTCTCTAAAAAATCATGACAAACAGACATTTTGGGTCCATTAAAAAAAAATTCCTCCCCCCAGACCCTCTGGTAAAGGCTTAGCCCCCCTAACCATAAATCTCTAGCGACGCCCCTGCCTTACATCCCATTAGGTTTTATTTAATGCTGTCAAAGAAAACATACATGACATAACAAATGTATTTCTCATATACTCCTGGGGCAGCTGACAACAGTTAATGTTGAACACAGAAGCTGTGCTTCTCTAAGATCAGCTGCTTCTGAACTTATTCTTAAACACCAAACTGAGTGACAGTTTATGCCAATAAGTGTAAAGTAAGTAAGTAATGAGTCAGGTGAGAGGACTGGCAGGATGAGGACACATAGGAAAGCGGGAGACACAGAGATGATTCAAAAGTAAGAGTACTTGTTTACTTTGCATTTTCTTTGAATGAAAAGTGATGTTGGGACGGGCAGTAGTGCGTTTGGTTATTAGCAATAATTCATAATTATCTATGATAATTATGAATTATGAAAATAAGATATTGTTAACATTAATCAATAATTCGGGCACCAACTGTTGGATCTGTGAGGAACACAGTTGATTATTGGCAATAATCATCAACTATCAAAGATAATTAACTAATTATGACAATTAATAGAATTATTAATATGAATTAACAAATACGGGGCACCACCCGGAAACCGGGACCAATAACCAAACAAGGTAGTCTCATAAAAGGAGTTCACCTAGAATGTTAATATCTGAGAGATACCAATAACCAAACAAGGTAGTCTCATAAAAGGAGTTCACCTAGAATGTTAATATCTGAGAGATATCAACATTCAAGGATGAACAAAGAAGGGTGAATTCGAGCTCTGACTCCTTCAGTCAGCCACTTTTCACAATATTACACACAATAATGACAAAAGAACTTCTCTTTAAAGATATAACAGTGTTTATTAAACTTAGCAAGATTAACAAAGTTAACACATGCTTCAGTCAATAAACAACTATCCTAAAATCTAATCCTACCAAACAAAACACAAACAGCTATGTACAGGGTTGGACACATGCAGGGGAATGCATGTGTGTGTACCGAATGGCAGAAGTGTGGCGGTGTCTTGGTTAGACAGAAGCAAGACGGCGCCGTCTAGTGGACGGCGTCTTGCACTCACCCACTTCTGTGAAAAACACACGTGTCTGATGGCGGATAAGGAATGACAAAGCAAAGCTTTGTCCGACGTTATCTGACCATCAGATGTGCAAAAGATGTCGGTGCGTGTATGTGTGTGTGCGTGCGCATGTATGTGTTAGTCAGAAGAGAGAAGGAAGAAGGAGAGAAAGCGATCGTGAGAGGAAGAGAAGCTTTATCCACAGACAGTGCGCGTACGGACGGCAGTCTGTAACGCACGTTGTCTGGTTTCTGACCGACAAAGCAACTTACTTTCTCTCTCATGATGGCACAAACACAGCAGTAGTCCCGAGCATGACAAACACAAAACAGTCTAGCGTGGTGAACACAACTAAACAGGCAGCAAACTTAAAAAACTCCTCACAGTAAAGCAGGAAAAATGGACTCGGCGGTCCGTCAACAGCACAACAAACAATAGCAATAAAGCTAAGAGCTAAATGCTATACAACAGCAACTGATGCTGATAAGAACACACAATTAACAATGCCTCTGCCCAGACTTATGCCTCTTACTTGGTCGCTTCAGAAAGCGAGCAGGGTGTGTGTGTAATCCGTCGTTATGTCCGGCTTTGTCCTGGGCTCGGATGCAGACGGTGGCCGTTCTCGCACGGTCAGCGAAAATCATGGCAGCTGGCTCTCAGTGGCGTGCGGAGAGAACAGCAGAGTCGACTCGGTGAAGAAGCGTTTCTTCAGTCTCGAGGGAATTTGAGGACGCTGGTTGCAGCAGCGGTCTCTCTCAGATCCGGGAATGTGTTCGGGTTAACACGGGTGAAGTCTCGTCTCGTCCAGCGAGGGGAGTCTTCGATGAGGGGAAAACACCTGCGTGGGGTACCCCCTTTAGTCAGCTGACTCACAGAGGAACAGGAGTTACCCCTAGCTCAGTGACATGGGAAAGGCGTGTGCTTCAGGGCATGTTCAGTTTTTAAAGGGGCGGTGATGTCATGGCTGCGTCATCAGGACGCTCCGCTGTGCAGGAGCATCTCCGCCAATGAGGCTGTATGTTGACTGTTACCTGCTGAGGTGTGAAAATTGCAAAGCATCCTTGGAAATGGAGTTTGCAATGGACTCCCATTGTTTGTAAGCAGCATTTTTGGCGCTATTCCTTTGTCTCGGGGGAAACAAAGGAAGAAAGCAACTCGTGGTCAGGCCTCACAGGTTACATGTAGGCCCTCTCTGTGTGACCTCATGGTTTGAGGCCCAACAGTGAAAACATATTTAAAGTATTAAAAATATTAAAATTCATACAGTAACAAATATACCAAGCTCAAAGTCCAACCACAAAGTAGGTAGCATTCAATACCTTTATGCACAAGTGTTCTTAATTAAGGCTGATACAAAATATCTTTGTCCCTGACTTCCACATGTTGGATTGTTGGAGAAATGTGTAGCGGCTCAAGTAAATAAACACCAAGATGGAATACTTGCACGGTTCACACATGGTTATTATTAGGTGACAGTGCAAACCACCGAGAATCACTCTGGTGCACACAGGTATGCAGACGCTTCTGGCAGAAGGATGTTTGAGAATAGTGCAGTGTACTGATCATCTTCCTCTTTTTCTGAAAGGACACAAAAGTAAAGACATCAGTACAAGAGATAATATTATAGTAAACAACTCAAAACTATATGGCACTGTCTTGTATACATATCCACACACTCATAATAGATACAACAGTCAATATTGTTGATTAAAAGATTAATTTGAAATCATATTGGTCAACTTTACCTCAGTGTCTTGTGTCTGCTGCATCTTCAGAGTCTCTCAAGAGCTGCTGTTGTCACTGATGATGCTCTGGTCCTTCACTGGAGCTGCTCCTGTCCTCATTGGTGTCATCACTGTAGTCTGGCTTCTTCACCTGGGTTCTGATGTGTGAAAGAAATGTCAAAAAAAGTTCTTAAATACAACAAGATGGTTTGTGGTAATCAAAATGAAAACCTGGAATGTTATATGATAAAATACATTTATTTCAAAGATATAATCTAGAAACACTGTGCCATGCATGAAATAACAGGGAATATATACAGGTCATTTTGGACCCATGTTGTGCTTTAGAAGGGTAGTGATACCAAAATGATTTTTATTCAAAAACTAAGAAAGGAAAAATGAAAATAAAGATTTGTGATGATGAATTGAGGAATACCTGGAATACTGAATGATGATATTAATTAATTGCAAAGATATAGAAAAAAACAACTCAGTCGGGTCACGTTTGACCCATGTTGTGCACAAGCATGATGTGATGTGAAATTCATGGCCACGTTACCTTTCAAGATGAAATTACTCACCGACCAAGTAATGTTCAATTTTTCAGCTTTTCCCCAACTGGGGTGAAACTTTCCAGCTTCCAAATAAGCTCGGAGTTGATGGAAAAACTGAAATTTGCTCATTTTTATCTCTTATCGGTCTCTCTCTTCGTCATAGACTACAAAACATTAACTAAATCAGTGCCTAAATTAGCTGTTCATGCACGATTCACATCCACGGTTGAAACTTAGATTCTGACATGTGTTTTGTCCAAGTGGTGTTGCTGTATGTAGCTTTCCAAGATGGTGGACCTGCTCGTGCAGGTTGACTCAGATCGTGTAGTGACAGTGACCATATTTGGACGAGAGGGTGGAGCTGACCCTAACTCTAGCTGCTAGCTTGCTTAGCACAGTGCATTTACAGTCTATGGTTAACTGTTATAATGCTAATGCTAATGCTAATTTTTGCTAGTGATAAACTTAAAACCATTAAAACAAAATATTCTTACTGGAAAAACTGAACATTTGACTCCTTAGAGGATCTTTTAGTGCAACCAAACGCTGAACAAGACTTTTTTAACTTTGATGAACTGAATATCATGAAAATCTTAATTCCTTTTGTGGGTCTAACCTTCAAAATGAAACCAGCAAAGTATAAAAGTGTTATTGATACATTAGAAACTGATTTATTTGCATGAAACTGTCACATCCAATAAATGCAGAGTGAACATTCAGCAGAAACACATGTGCTTTAAATTCTGTCAAACAAAAGAATTTTTTTCTTGAAAAACAGCAAAACAAAGATAAAACATTTGATTTCACTCAATAACTTTTTCTTTTATTCTGTTTCTTTAACTCAAAAAGCAAATATTCTGAAAAAAGCAATAACACATTTCAGCTGAATAAGTAGTATATAGTATATAAAAGGCAGTGAAGAAAAAAGATATAAACCATCAAACAACTGGATGGATTTTTAAATGATTTGTTGACTCAACATTTATCCAGATGAGACCATAAAACTCTGGATTCATAAAAATATTTAAGTAAAAAACAGTTACAGCTGTTCACATGAGAGAAGTTAATGATGATAAAACATAACTATATACAGATAATCATGTTACAAATGGTCCAATCAGATCTCCTCTCTGCTCTTCTTCTACTGGTCTTAATAAAGGTCTCACTACTTCCTGTTGTGGCACTGAGCGTTGGTGCTGGATGTAAATCAGAAGCTGTGGAATCGACCAGTATGGACGTCATTCCTCGCCGTACTGGGCTGCAAAAACCTGGCTGAGACTGAGAGGAGAGATGAACCCAAAGATGATTTTCTTCTTCGGTGGTTTGTGGCTCCTTGGAGGTCCTACTCTGCTCCCTGGGCTCCTTCCTCTTCAGCCGGCTCTCCTTCAGCTCTGGAAACACCGAGGTTATAAGAATCCAGCTCAATGTTCTCCTGTGGGCCTGACTTCTGCCCCCTGCTGGCCTGGAGAGACATGACAACACAGATCTAAGTTACTGCATCACTCCTCTCTTCAGTTCAATATAAACAGGCTGAGTGCTTCATTTCAACCAGTCCTCTAAACAACAAACATGTGTTCAGTACCTTCAGGATGAAAACGACGACAGCGACGACCAACAGCAGAGTCACCGGCAGGACGACCAGTCTGATGATATGAACTGTTGGATCTGACGAGACACATTCAGTCATCACATTAGATCACATGACATCATGAGAACAACAGCTCCCATCAAACAGAAACTTTAGTGACGTTAAATCTCCTAAAATCACTGAAGTGTGAAGCAGCTTGTTGATTATAAGTTCATCTGATCTCCTCTGTATGCTGATGATGTTGGACAAAAACAACTCGTGTTTACAGCTGGTTTGAAAGAATGAATGAAAGTCTGCTGATTGTCTCCTTAAAGCTCCTGTCTGGTTGAAATGATTCAACTGATTGTTAACAATCAACAAATTTACATGCAGTTAAATCAAATGTGATCCTGGTGAAGCTCTGAGTTCTCCTGATGACATTCAGCTCATCATGTAAAGTCCTGTTTATTATCATTATAGTGCTTATCTGGCTTCACTGACTCGTTTGCTGTCTTTTACTTTTCACTACAACACAGTTGTTATGGTTCAATAACATTAAAGAAGCCTGGAAGGAAACAGTTTACAGTTCCTTCATCAGATTCTGCCTCAGCTCTCTGTAGGTCGCTGGGTCGGTCCTGCTGCCTGATGACTTTTTATCATTTTTATAAACATGGAAACAAAGTCAGTGTGACGTCTCAGTTCCACTGAGCTTCACACTCTGCTTCAGCTTACCTGTGACAGTGAGAGACAGCAGATGGCTCTCAGAGGAGAAGTTATGAGAAAAAACATAGACGCCATAAACACAGCTGTAGCTTCCTTGGTGGGCGGGGTCTGCAGCAGGAAACAGGAAGTCAGCAGAGTGATTGACAGCTGGCTGGGTGTAGTTGTGCGCTGTGTTGGAGGAGGTGAAGGTGAGCTGGAAGGAGCCTCCTGGGTACTGAGGCTGGACGGAGCAGCTGATGGTGAAGTCGGAGCCCCGACGCACCAGAAACCCCTGCTGCTGGGCCTCGGAGACCCCGTCCATGGTAGAAGACACAGAGATGATTGGCTGAAGCAGCAGGTCTGTAAACACAGAGAGATGATGAATCCTTCTTCCTCTGTGAGAAGCTGAATGTTGTTTTCTTCTCATTTGTTTGTTCAAATAAATGAACGTTGATCAGTGAGGTGATCACACAACACAGAGAACTCCTACATTCATGTGTAATACAGAGGAGTCAGAGAGCAGAGGAGGAAACAGATTAACATCCTCAGCTGCCTTCAGATCAAACAGAAAACAGCTGATCAACATGTTAATAAGACATTTATACAACACTGCAGGCACAATAGTTTCCAACAGGAACAAGTAGTGACCACGACACTGACATATCATCAGCTTTAAGTTGATATATTGAACTTGTTAGCAAACAGTTGCTTATTTGTTCAGGCAGCAAGCAACAACTATATTAATTTGTAATGTAGTTGTTGCTTGTAAGGTGGATGTGACTGAGCTGCTCAGGAGAACTGCAGGGTGTGTGAGTGAACCACAGCAAGTTGCTTAAGCTGCAGATTGTCTCAGTTTGAAGCAATGAGCCTCCAGGAACAAGCTAACTTCTCTACCCTTTAGGATGCCGTCATCCTGGATAAGTTTACAGTTCAGTCCAATGGAAACCAGCGACTATCACTGTGACAAAGGAAGGAAAATATTACTGTCATAGATGATGTCACTGATGGACTTACCTGAGCAGATGAGCTCCATGATGGAGGAATAGGAATGTGATGATAATACACAGTCCCTCAGTGAAGATCCAGACTCAACACAGTCACGATTGATCCACCATACAGATCTGACTGAGGGCTCCTTTCTGATTCCTGATGAAACAGCAGAGCCACAGTCTAACTCTGTACAAGCCACAGCTGCTTTCTTCGGGCTCCAGTAAAAGTCATACACTGGTCTCCACTCTCCCAGTTTCACCTCCAGTGTACCTGCACAGCGACTGGCTCCTCCCACCAACCTGACAGGCTCTGAACAGAAACAAGAGAGTCATCAGTAAAAGAATAAAGTGAGTTTCATTAGAACAGAAATGAAGCCAAATCAAAGCTGCAGCTCCTCTTCTACCTGAGCAGGTGAGTCCAACAGCTTTGCCAGGTGAGCAGGTGCTTCTAGCTGAGTCTGATCTTCCACAGTCCAGGAGAGCAGACTCATGGCCTCCACACTGGAACTCTTTGGTCCACATTGGAGCCTCCACTTCTCCATAGAGCGCCCCCTGGAGGACTGAAGGAGCCCCACAGCTGAGCTCCCTACAGACCACCTCTGCATCCTGCTGGTCAAAGTCAGCTTCACACACTGAGGACCACGACTGCTCAGACTTCACCTCCAGTCTGCCTGAACACAGACTAGTCCCATTCACCAGCCTGACAGAGTCTGGAGAGAGAGAGGATCTAAAATTTAATACTGATCTTGTTTTTCATGTGCAAACGATTTTCACACACACTCTGAGAGACACACGGACATGTTGGCTTCATCCCCACTCAGATTGTTTACTGTGGGGAAAAGCAGTTCACTGGTGCAGACCATCATATAAAGGCTTAGAGCGCCAACTAGTGTTCACCATGCCAAATAACACCTGGACATTAATCATTACATACATAACAGATCTTTATTTACTACCTTATAATAAATATAATACATCTCAGGAGTAGGGCATTCATGACTTCTGCATTTTAGTAATCAACTACTCCCAAAAAGTAGTCAACTAGTT
>NC_056538.1:34116921-34121921 GCF_910596095.1 Thunnus maccoyii | reverse complement strand
AGCTAACAGCTACCTGAGTTCCCATCTCTCTGAAACAGACACTGAAGAGACATGTAGTTTATCCTCTAGAAGATATTCTGCCCAGTGTTTTTCTCAGCCACCGATACATGACACATTCATCCGTGCTCATCCTTCCGAAGGGGGGACTAGAACATCCCAGAACTGTTCAGCCTCTCCTCAGCACTATCAGGAAAGTGATAACAGTTGTTCAGCCCCTGCCCTTCAACCAGAGAGAACTGTAGTACGTGATGCACATGTCCATGATAGTGCTAGTTTAGTCTTGTCTTCACCAGAAATGACTTCACAGTGTCCCCGCCTTAAAGTGCTCGAGCTCATAGCTAAGGACATTGATCATTTTGACCCAGACAGCTGTAATCACCACATTGAAGATTACTTTAGAGAACTAGAATACAATCTAGTTGACCTGCCCCATGCAACCCAAAGTGAGAAAGTTAAACTTGTGTGGAAAACCAGCTCTAAAGCTGTACACAAGTTTATACAATCACAACCTTCCAGAGTCAGAAATGACTACCAAGAGCTCTGTCAAGCACTAGTAAAAGAATTCTCTTCTACTGCTGACGAGACCACATCAATGGTTGCAGCCCTCCAAGTTAAACATTCCCGTCGTGAGCATCCCAGGGATTATTACCAACGTTTGAGGCATGCGTACTTCCAGGGCAAGAATGCACCAGGCTTAGAAGAAAACCCCACCTTCAAGTCCATATTCTTGCAGAACCTTCATCCATGCGTACGCACTCACGTTGTACTTATGACGCACCAAGGTAACCCCTCACTGCGTGAGCTAAGAAAGATGACACAGGTGGCTTGGGAAACTGCTGTCACTTCCAAAGCAGGAGGGAAAACAATTGAGCCTGCCAGCTCAAACACTGAAGCGTCATACAGGTCTGCTGCCTCAAAAGATCACCCTCAGAACAGTCCAAAGGGGGGTGACAAAAGGCAGCATAGGGACACTGAGCGTAAGCGCCATGTCCGCCAACTGCGTCGAGATAGGCATTCACACAGTAGAAGCTTTAGAAGGCCATACGCAGAGATTCTGGCCCAGAAGTGTGACCAGACAATGGACAGATCAGATGATGACCACAGCATCTCTGACCACAGTTCAGTACATGGTCACCATCTATCAGACAGTGACAGTGCCTCTGAATGTCTCTCTCCCTCTGGCTACACGGAGCGTTACAGCCCTGAGCCACAAGTTAGAAACTTAAGGCACAAGAGCTCTAGAGTTCGCTTCTCACAATTCTAGACAGCAACACAGTCCACCCCTGTACTGACAGTAAGACAGATACCAGTGCCTTACCTTTCCTGCAGTTACATAGGTAAACTTGGGTTCGTTAGCAACAGTAGCAACCTCAGTTATTCTAAACTCAGTAATAGCCAGACAGCCTGCTATTAGTTGAGGAAAGCCTAAATTCTGATTCAGCTCAGACACCACTGCCCTACTTTGCAAGTACAATTGGATCAACTCCTTGGTAGTATTTTGTCAATAGGATCACTTTGCAAAACACTAGCTTAGGACACTTGATTAGGTACTTTCAGAAGTAGTCATACACATGTCCTCACCCACCACATGTTTAGGACATAGTGCCAAACAAACAATGATACAGCCATTAGGACTTTGGGATTTTTGGAAATATGATGACATCCTTCTGCAGCTACACTTGCTTGAAGGACAAAATTGTAAAGTCTGCAAAGATCAGACTGAGTACTACATTGAGTAGTCAGTATTGTCATCAGATCCAATGAGTGAAACAACAAACACTCTTGGACACTCCAGAATTGGCTTTATCATTTTAGGTGCCACTCTCTCTGCATCTCACCTTAACAAAGTTACACCACTAACATTCCTGTTCTCACTAACCCAAAGAGTAATGAGAAATCCAGGTTATGTTATTTAGGACTATGCCTTTGTTGTTGTCTATCATGCTGTTGTTTTGTAATTCTGACTGTTCTTGCTTAGCCAAGATAGATAGTGTTAACCACTGCCCAGATGTTACAAACTTGAATGAACTGACAAATGAACTCTTGAACTCAACTGTGGACCATACAGTACATGTATGTTTGTGCTCCCAGGATCACACATCAGGTGCAATCCTAGGACCAAAGGGGGGATGTTGGGACTACATGTGGACCACAGTTTACCACATGTTTCAAGACTCCAAGAAACCTGAGCCCTGGGGGTTCGCACCCAAAGTGTGAAGCTCCACCCATGGATCCAGGTTATCAAAACTAGAGATTCCCCTCTTATCTCTCTCTTTTTTCTCCATAAGCTGCAGCAGGAGCAGCTCCTTGCTCTCTTTCACACCTCCAGCAGCTGCTGGAGCAGCTCTCTGCTCTCTTGTGTGGCCTGCTCACAGCAGACACACACTTTCTTCTTTACGGCAGAAGACGCGAGAGCCTGCCTAAGACTCAGAAACTAAGTTTCCTTGTGCCAGCAGCTAACACACAAGTCTGCTGGCCAGTTTAACAAGTACAGGAGCCGCGGAATGGAGTTAGCTTGCCGCTAACTCTACACCAAGGAGTGACCTGGGCCCTCTGCACGACTGGAGTGCTCTCTCCCCAGCAACGCCTGCATCTTTCAGCTTCAGAGCCAAAGCCTTCTCAGCCTGACTCACCCACGGATTCACCAGCTACAAAGCAGGACACCACAAAGCATCTCTTCCTTCATGGACTGGTAACAACTGGGCATAGCCTAGCAACACAGTGAAGCATAGTACGGCTAAGCAAGAATGTTTAACTCAAACAATGTACTGTACGTGTATTGATTTGGTTAAGGTTATACATTGAACTGTTGTTGTGATGTCCTTGTTGCTCATAGTCAGGTTACTGCATAGCCACACCGCTAGGTTAATGTTAGCATGCTTAACACATGTTACATCCAGTAACTAGGCCTTGCATGCAACTAACCTCGTTTTAACCTGGCACCTTTAGCATACACCAATTGGCCTTGAATAGAGAACCACACAGTTAAGAGGTTAAAACCTAGTTTGGAAAACTTTGGTTCAGGCAGCACATGTGGTTCAAGACACCACATGGTCTGGCCTTTTATCTCTGTAGTTCCCTTTATCAGCCAAATTGTCGGCATGCCATGTGCTCAGTCACCAGGTGACTGCAGCCATCTTGCTATTGTCTTCCCTACACACACACACACACACACACGCACACACACACACACACACACTCACACTTGTATATAGGTACACTTAGCTAGATTAGTATTGTGTGTTGCTTTTACCCTTTTGTTAAATAAATGCTTTTGGATATACCTGTTGTCTGTTTTAATGTTGCACAAGAATGAGTTTTGCCAACCTCTGCTCTGTAAAGAACTCCAAGTCCTTCAACCATAACTAGCTATTGATAGGGTGATTTTGTTTATAGTTATTAAATTAATTATTAATCAAAGTCCCAAATTCATAGATTAGTACACTTTGAGACTGAATTGGCTATCTTTTTCCCTGAGTCCAGGGTGGTGCCCCATTATTATTAATTCTTATTAATAATTTTATTGATTTTAATAATTAACGATTATCTTTGATAATCGTTAATTATTGCTGATAGCCAAACTTGTAGCCACGGCTCAACACACTCATACACACATACACACACACACACACACACACACATACACACACACACACACACACAAACTCATACAGACACACACACACACACACACACACACACACGCATACACACATACACACACACTCATACACACATACACACACACACACACACACACACACACACACACTCATACACACATACACACACACACACACACACACTCATACACACATACACATACACACACACACATACACACACACAGACGCATACACACACATATGCACACACATATACACACACACACATATACACACGCATACACACACACACACACACACACACACACACACACACACACACACACACACACACACACACACACACAAACTCATACAGACACACACACACACACACACGCATACACACATACACACACACTCATACACACATACACATACACACACACACACACACACACTCATACACACACACACACACACACACTCATACACACATACACATACACACACACACTCATACACACATACACACACACAGACGCATACACACACATATGCACACACATATACACACACACACATATACACACGCATACACACACATACACACACATACTCATACACACACACACACTCATACACACACACACACATACACACACACACACACACATACACATACACACACACACACACACACACAAATACACACTGACTGCAACAGAGGAAGGAAAATATTACTGTCATAGATGATGTCACTGATGGACTTACCTGAGCAGGTGAGCTCTATGATGGAGGAAGAGGAACGTGATGATAATACACAGTCCCTCAGTGAAGATCCAGACTGAACACAGTTATGATTGATCCACCATACAGATCTGTCTGAGCGCTCATTTCTGTTTTCTGTTGAAACAGCAGAGCCACAGTCCAGAACTCTGCAGATTACAGCTGCTTCCTTCATGGTCCAGTCAGAGTCCTCCACTGGTCTCCACTCTCCCTGTTTCACCTCCAGTGTACCTGCACAGCGACTGGCTCCTCCCACCAACCTGACAGGCTCTGAACAGAAACAAGAGAGTCATCAGTAAAAGAATAAAGTGAGTTTCATTAGAACAGAAATGAAGCCAAATCAAAGCTGCAGCTCCTCTTCTACCTGAGCAGGTGAGTCCAACAGCTTTGCTAGGTGAGCAGGTGCTTCTAGCTGAGTCTGATCTTCCACAGTCCAGGAGAGCAGACTCATGGCCTCCACACTGGAACTCTTTGGTCCACATCGGAGCCTCCACTTCTCCATAGAGCGCCCCCTGGAGGACTGAAGGAGCCCCACAGCTGAGCTCCCTACAGACCACCTCTGCATCCTGCTGGTCAAAGTCAGCTTCACACACTGAGGACCACGAC